>NC_069501.1:1183686681-1183859181 GCF_027579735.1 Bombina bombina | reverse complement strand
ACCAATGTTTTATAGTAAACAAACCTTAATTCTAATTTGATTTAAGGACATTAAAACATTTTAGAGACACTCAAGGTTGTTTGTATTGAAAACATTTTTAAAAGCTTGTTGACACGTCATTGAATTTATTACCTTGTTAACAATTAACTGTAAACGAAAACGAGTCATCTGCTCATTTGCTAATTAAATGACAAGTTCAAAGACTACTTATAACAGCTTGTTGATACATAATTGAATTTATTCACGATTCATTGTTAATGAAAGAGTGATTTCTTAATGTGCTAATGAAATGACAAGTTAAAAGACAGAATTCTATTCAATAGAATTCTTTTGTTCTTTGAAAGATTACATAACCTCAGGACTATTCTTTTACGTAAAGCCAAATCCTCCAGATTTTTTAAATAATAGCATTTAAACACTGAATAATCCACTTAGACAACAATATCATGTTCAGTCTAGACTATATATTTAATACTAGCATTTAAACACTCATTAATCCACTGCAAAAACAATACCTTGATAATATTGTTATCAATGTACGACCCCCACAAAAAGTGGGTGTGTATATGCATTTATAAGTGTATGCTATGTAGTCAGTGTTTCTACATGTATAATTTTAATATAATAATTGTGAGTATCTGCATGTATAACTGTGTATCTTCATTTATTGAGAACATCTGCATGTATAGTGTGTGTGTGTGTATATGCATGAATTAAGTATACACTACTGTTGTGAGTGTGTATCTGCATGTGTAAGTGTATGATATTTAGTGTGTGTGTATCTGCATATATAAGTGTATATGTTGTGTGTGTATACATGCATGTCTAATGTATACTGTAGCGTTTGTGTTTCTGCATTTGTAGGTTTATACTATGCAGGTGTATATGCATTTTATTATCATTTTAAATAATATATTATTAAAACCAAAATTAGGCTACAAAAATATAGCACTGTATCTGCAAACATTCATTTAATACAGAGCTCACATAGCAATACCATTGTTTGGAGCTGCTTTTGATTTGATGAATAGGGACATTAAACCACAAAATATTTGTTCAGGAGTCAGAAAGAAAATACGATTTTAAAATACATTCAAAAATACTTCCATTACAGGCGTCTATTTTCAATTAGCTAGTAAGCATTTCTAGATATGCTTTACAGCAAAGGATATCAAGAGAATGAAGTAAATTAGATAAAAATTGTTATTTTTAAAGCTATACAAAAATAAAGCAGTAATAGGCCTAGATTTTGCATAATCAAAATTGTCGCCAATAAAAATTGATTTGCCAAAATATCTTTAAATAATAAATATTTTGATAAACCTACTGGATAATTACAATATGATCATCATTCAAATTAAATAATAGTAATTAGATTAATGTTTTACCTCTTAGGTCGCTATCACAATCATCTGTGATCCCGACGATTACATAACATACGTTATTTGGTAAGCTATACAAAAATCTAGCAGTAATAGGCCTAGATTTTACATAATCAAAATTTTCGCCAATAAAAATTGATTTGCCCAAATATCTTTAAATGCTAAATATTTTGATAAACCGACTCTACTGGATAATTACAATATGATCATCATTTAATTTAAATAATATTAATTAGATTAATGTTTTACCTCTTAGGTCGCTATCACAATCATCTGTGATCCTGACGATTACTTCTGGGCCTAGACGCTGCACCAGTCTCTGCTCGTAATCATTAAGATCAGCGACATAAGCTGTTCCACCTCCGGTAGCACAAGTAGAATTTTTTTCTTTTGCCAATTTGGCTTTGGCAAATCTTTTTATGTCGTTGTACCGTTTTTTTTATTTGGTCAACGTCCTTTTTCCCAGGTCCCTGAACACTGACAGCATCGCTTATCCGGGTCCATATACTTTTTTTACGGATACTCGAAGTTTGCTTCGCACGACAACCAAATAGTCATACGAGTCTAGAACCATATCGACAAGAACCAGGTTCTGCTGATGTGAAAAGTGTGGATTCTTCGATTTGGACTGTGAATCAGATCGAGAAGTAGCCATACTTAATTTATCGATAAGAATAACAGTCAGTAAAGCTTCAAGTTTGGGAACTATGCAGTCTGACAAAATTTATAAATTCTACTTTATATAGTGCTGCAATATGTTCCCGCGACAAATCTGACGTTTCTGACACCTTACAGTCACGTGGGACAAACATGACTGACAAGTTGTAAGCGATTATTAGTACATTCGCAAATAGCGAGGCGTCATATGTATGAATCATTCACCAGTGCTCGATGCAGATTAGACGCGCCATTTTTTGGGATAGTTTTTAGTACATATGGCGGGCGGGCAACATCTCGATAGCTGCGAGTTCAAGCGAGTCGAGAAGACACGTTGTCGGCGAGAAAATTGACGCTTTATTACATGGAGCCCAATGAGTTCACTGTACTCCAATGGCCTCCACAGTCACCAGATCTCAATTCAGTAGAGCACCTTCGGGATGTGGTGGATTCACATCATGGATGTGCAGCCGACAAATCTGCTGCAACTGCTTGATGCTATCATGTCAATATGGACCAAAATGTCTGAGGAATGTTTGTTGTGAAGGCAACTACTTTAGAAACTTCTTTAGCAACTAGGAAGGTGTACCTAATAAAGTGGCTGGTAAGTGTATATTTATGTGTTTATATGTATATATACACATATTAACAAATATATATAGGTTAATAGGAAAAGTGCACTCTCACGAACAGTATCACGATTTGCCAGGGTGCATGAATGTGGGTAATAATAGCAAAAGATAGAAGACAGGACTCTCTGGTCTTAAATACAAAGGTTGTTTTATTTGTAGTGACGTCACTACAAATAAAACAACCTTTGTATTTAAGACTAGAGAGTCCTGTCTTCTATCTTTTGCTAACAAATATATATATATATATATATATATATATATATATATATATATATATATATATATATATATATATATATATATATATATATATATATATATACAGGGAGTGCAGAATTATTAGGCAAGTTGTATTTTTGAGGATTAATTTTATTATTGAACAACAACCATGTTCTCAATTAACCCAAAAAACTCATTAATATCAAAGCTGAATAGTTTTGAAAGTAGTTTTTAGTTTGTTTTTAGTTATAGCTATTTTAGGGGGATATCTGTGTGTGCAGGTGACTATTACTGTGCATAATTATTAGGCAACTTAACAAAAAACAAATATATACCCATTTCAATTATTTATTTTTACCAGTGAAACCAATATAACATCTCAACATTCACAAATATACATTTCTGACATTCAAACACAAAACAAAAACAAATCAGTGACCAATATAGCCACCTTTCTTTGCAAGGACACTCAAAAGCCTGCCATCCATGGATTCTGTCAGTGTTTTGATCTGTTCACCATCAACATTGCGTGCAGCAGCAACCACAGCCTCCCAGACACTGTTCAGAGAGGTGTACTGTTTTCCCTCCTTGTAAATCTCACATTTGATGATGGACCACAGGTTCTCAATGGGGTTCAGATCAGGTGAACAAGGAGGCCATGTCATTAGATTTTCTTCTTTTATACCCTTTCTTGCCAGCCACGCTGTGGAGTACTTGGACGCGTGTGATGGAGCATTGTCCTGCATGAAAATCATGTTTTTCTTGAAGGATGCAGACTTCTTCCTGTACCACTGCTTGAAGAAGGTGTCTTCCAGAAACTGGCAGTAGGACTGGGAGTTGAGCTTGACTCCATCCTCAACCTGAAAAGGCCCCACAAGCTCATCTTTGATGATACCAGCCCAAACCAGTACTCCACCTCCACCTTGCTGGCGTCTGAGTCGGACTGGAGCTCTCTGCCCTTTACCAATCCAGCCACGGGCCCATCCATCTGGCCCATCAAGACACACTCTCATTTCATCAGTCCATAAAACCTTAGAAAAATCAGTCTTGAGATATTTCTTGACCCAGTCTTGACGTTTCAGCTTGTGTGTTGGTGGTCGTCTTTCAGCCTTTCTTACCTTGGCCATGTCTCTGAGTATTGCACACCTTGTGCTTTTGGGCACTCCAGTGATGTTGCAGCTCTGAAATATGGCCAAACTGGTGGCAAGTGGCATCTTGGCAGCTGCACGCTTGACTTTTCTCAGTTCATGGGCAGTTATTTTGCCCCTTGGTTTTTCCACACGCTTCTTGCGACCCTGTTGACTATTTTGAATGAAACGCTTGATTGTTCGATGATCACGCTTCAGAAGCTTTGCAATTTTAAGAGTGCTGCATCCCTCTGCAAGATATCTCACTATTTTTGACTTTTCTGAGCCTGTCAAGTCCTTCTTTTGACCCATTTTGCCAAAGGAAAGGAAGTTGCCTAATAATTATGCACACCTGATATAGGGTGTTGATGTCATTAGACCACACCCCTTCTCATTACAGAGATCCACATCACCTAATATGCTTAATTGGTAGTAGGCTTTCGAGCCTATACAGCTTGGAGTAAGACAACAGGCATAATGAGGATGATGTGGTGAAAAGGCCCAGGTGTGAGCTGAAACATTGGAATGTGACTCACTGACAATAATAAAACTGTGTTGGAGCACTTTTGAATGCTGAGTCTTCATATCTGGAATATACTTGACGATTATTATATACCCCAGACACGCTCACTTTAACCCCTAAAAACTGCTTCATGCAGGTTTTTTTAAACAAAAATAAAGATGCTACAATTTTTATTTCAACAAATAGGAACCTCACACTTAATTTTGGGTGCAATTGGGGGAGAGTTTTAAAATTAGCATGAGGTTAATTTTTGAAGCACTAATTGCTACCGCGAGCTCACGGTAGCATTAACCAGTCACTTGTAATGGCTGGTTATTTATAGAGCGCCTGTAAATGGGTGAATTTGCTCGTTTATGGGTGCGCAATAAATTAGCGCTCCACTTGTATTCTAGCCCTTAGTTTTTAGTTAATTGTGTAAATTAATTTTCTTTTCTTAATGACATTAGAACTTTTTCTTACTGCATTATTGCTTGTATGTAACTATGGATTTAACCACCAGGAAGGGGTTAATCTTATGAGTTAATATCCTGTGCTGCTTATCCTATTCTGTACAGAGGTTGCTAAGCCAGTCAGGAGCGGCATATGTAAGTAGCTGGTATTCGCTGGTATGTTTCCAACTCATGAGCAGAGGTGAATTGTTGTTCCAGTGATAGTGATACCTATGATTTTAATCCTTTACCTTTTTTTGAAAAGGGTCGCCAAGATTTTTTCTTATAGGGGCAGTAAAGTTAAAATAAAACTAAAATGGATTGGATAGAGCACAAAAAAATGAAACAATGTTCTAATGACCATTCATTATCAATTTTGTTTAGTTCTCTTTGTATCCTTTATTAAAGAGTAAACCTAACAAATATTTTTGGTAACTCTTGTATAGATAATGTGTAAAAATGCCTAGGGCTGTCTGAATGTCAGAAGAGCTAGTATTTAAAGGGATAGGAAAGTCAAAATTAAACTTGCATGATTCAGATAGAGCATGTAATTTTAAGACACTTTTAACACTTTTATTTTTAAATGTGCTTCGTTCTCTTGGTATCCCTTGTTGAAAATGAATAGGCACATATCCTGCACCAGTGGGAGATAGCTGGTAATTGGTGCTTGCATACATTTGTCTCTTGTGATTGGCTAAATAAATGTTTTCAATGTTGCTTCAACAAAGGATAACAAGAGAATTACGTATATTTGATAATAAAAGTAAATTTAAAGATTGTTTAAAATTGTATGTTCTATCCAAATCATGAATGAAATGTTTGGGGTTTACTGTCTCTTTTAAATACATTTAAATAGCTATGCAATTTTTCAAGAAATTCTGGAAGTTCTGTGATGTTTTCTGACGCTGATGATCTTAAAGGGACATAGAGGGTGAGAATACATATGCAGCGTAAGTTTCAGTGCAACTGCAGAAACCTGCGTCGCCCGTAAGTTCACCTTGTACATCGGGTGAATCACATAAACGGTTCCGGCAGATGATATATTGTCATAAGTCGAACAAACCGGCAAAGTTCAGAAATGTGCGGAAATACACATATCTGGCATCGCCAGTGACTTATGACAGTATATGATCTGTCAGCGTCTAAGTAAAAAACAAAAAAAAGTTTAAAACGCATGTAAAAATCTAACCCTTCTCCAAAAAATTAAACCATGTCAAAACCCATATATCCGCCATCCCCCCACATCGCAACTACTAATAAAAGTGATTAACCCCTACACTGCCAACCCCTACATCGCAATCTACCTAATATAGTTATTAACCCCTAAACCATTAACCCCCTACATCGCAAAGTACCTATAACACTATTAACCCCTAATCCACCAACCCCCACATAGCAAACTACCTAATAAAAGTATTAACACCTAAACCGCCAAACCCCCACAAAGCAATCTACCTAATTACACTATTAACCCCTAATCTGCCAACCCGCCACAACGCAATCTACCTAATAAAGTTATTAACCTCTAAATCGCCAGCCCCCCACAATGCAAAGTATCAATCTAATAACTAAGTCCCCTAACCTAACCCCAATTAAAACTACAATTACATAAAATAAAAAAGACTACCTTAAAAATTATTTTAAAACTACCAAAAATAAAAAATCATATCTTTATTTTAAAATAAAAATGACTAAGATTACATTAAAAAATAAAACCTAAGATTACATAAAAATAAAAAAAAATAAGATTAAATTAAAATAAAAAAGCTAAGATTACAAAAAATAAAAAAGCAAACAAACTACAGAAAAAAACAAACTACATTATCCAAAATAAAGTTATTCCTAATCTAATCCCCCCTTAAAAACAAAAAGCCTCCCCAAAATAAAAAGACCCCTAATCTAACAATAAACTACTAATAGCCCTTAAAATAGCCTTTTGTAGGGCATTGTCCTAAAGAAACCAGCTTGTTTACACAAAAAAATACAAAGTCCCCCCCAACCCACCCAACCCCACAAAATAAAAAAGACCTAACTTAAAAAAACTAATCTACCCATTGCCCCTAAAGGGGCATTTGTATGTAAACAGCTCTCATCTAATTTGCCTAATTTGAAATTTTAGCAAATAGGAATGCAAGTTACCCCAATATAAAAGGGTTACCTTGCATTCAATCTTTAGTGTGCGACGGACGATCCTATGAAGAGGACCTCCATATTGAATGACCATGCCTTCTCTCCGTGCCACTTCCACTCTGCGCCACCGGGATTAAGTTTGAAGATGGTCCTGCGCTAAAAGAAGAAGTTCGCCGCCTGGATGAAGACTTTTCTCCGCCTGGAAGAAGATGGATGCCCGGACTTCAGGAACAGCGAGTATTATTTTCGTGGTTAGTGTTAGTTTTTTTCGGGGGTTGGTTTATTTTTAGATGAGGGATTTTTGTATTTTCATGGGCACTAAAAGAGCTGATTGCCCTTTTAAGGGCAATGCCCATACAAATGCCCCTTTTGAGGCAATGGGTAGATTAGGCTTTTTTTAAGTTAGGTATTTTTTATTTTGGGGGTTGGATTGGTGAAGGGTTGTACTGTTAGGGGGGACTATGTATTGTTTTTTTGGTAAAAGAGCTGTTTTATTTAGGGCAATGCCCTACAAAAGGCCCCTTTAAGGACTATTGGTAGTTTATTGTTAGATTAGGGAATGTTTTTATTTTGGGTGGCTTTTTGTTTTTAAGGGGGTATTAGATTAGGGATAACTTTTTTTATTTTGGATAATATAGTTTGTTTTTTATGTAATCTTAGCTTCTTTTTTTAATCTAATCTTATTTTTTTTATTTTCATGTAATGTTGGGATTTTTTATTTTAATGTAAAGATAGTATTTATTTTTTTGGTAATTTGTTTTTTTCTGTAATCTTAGCTTTTCTATTTTTGTAATCTTAGCTTTATTTATTTTAATTTAATCTTTTTTTTTATTTTTATGTAATCTTAGTTTTTTTATTTTCATGTAATGTTAGGATTTTTATTTTATTTATTTTTTAGTTAAAGGGACAGTCTACACCAGAATTTTTATTGTTTTAAAAGATAGATAATGCCTTTATTACCCATTCCCCAGTTTTGCATAACCAACACAGTTATATTTATATACTTTTTACCTCTGTGATTATCTTGTATCTAAGCCTCTGCAAACTGCCCCTTTATTTCAGTTCTTTTGACAGACTTGCAGTTTAGCCAATCAGTGCTAGCTCCCAGATAACTTCAAGTGCATGAGCACAGTGTTATCTATATGAAAAACATGAACTAACACCCTCTCGTGGTGAAAAACTGATAATTAAAATGCATTCTGAAAAGAGGTGGCCTTCAAGGTCTAAGAAATTAGCATATTAGGTTAAGCTTTCAACTAAGAATACCAAGAGAACAAAGCAAAATTGGTGATAAAAGTAAATTGGAAAATTGTTTAAAATTACATGCCCTATCTGAATCATGAAAGTTTATTTTGGACTAGACTGTCCCTTTAATGTACTATTCTTAATCCGGAGATCCATTATTTTTCCTCTCACAAGTTAATCAAACATATATAATCTTTGACAGACATTTCCACAAATATAACTGCAACTAGTATCCATCATCCGACCTAGTAGTCATCACATGTGATACAATTTTTGAAAATACATTAAAAAATAAAATAAACTAATGGGCCGCATTTACATGCTAATTTTTATTGTCCTAATGGGAGAAAAATATACATCAGTTTAATTTTTTTATTGTCCCAATCAGGCATTTAAAATTCTTCTGCAAAAATTCAGTTGTACTCAGCTGCTAAACAGTTACACTTATTTTGCTTTTAGGATGTCGCAGCTAACAAGACAGACTGTAACGTAGCTTGATGTGATATCTGTATGAGTCAGCCCACTCCAGACCTCCAACACAGCTAATCCCCTACAACCTGATACTCGCAGCTGGGACCCGAAGCGTGTGAGAGGGGGGAAAAATATCCCTTATCGCATCTTAGAATCTTAGCACTCATGGTCGAAAGGGCACTCGATTTCCAGACATTAGGTATAAGGTATTAGGTAGTTTGCGTTGTGGGGGGTTGGCGGTTTAGGTGTTAATGGGTTAATTAGGTAGTTTGCAATTTTGGAAGTTTGCGGTTTAGAGGTTATTAGGTTTATATAGTGGTTTGCATTATGGGGGGTTTGGCGGATAAGGGTTTAATAGTGTTAATAGGTAGTTTGCGTTGTGGGGGTTGTTGGTTTAGTTGTTAATAGTGTAATTAAGTACTTTGCGATGTGGGGGTTGGCAGATTAGGGGTTAATAAATTTTATTAGGTATTGAGGTGGAGGGGTGGCGGATTTGGGGGGGATATTGCACATGGGTTAGGTGTTTGTTAAGGCTTTTAGGGAGTTACAGTACTTTCATAGTCAGCACAAGGCTTGCTACGCCTGCCTATGTGTGGCGAGGTGAATATGGAGTAAACTGTCCCAATTTTCAGCGCGTAAGTCCTTGAACTGAATATGTGATACCGACTGCCGACACCAGTTTTATGTTAGTTTATGCTAGTAAAAACTGCGGCCGACGGGTAAAATATACGCACGTAACTTGTATGCGGCGCCGTATATGTGATTGCTAGATTCAGCAAAAAAAATTGTCGACACTGGCTTTTGCGCCTGACGCCGCATATGTGATCGGGCCCATAGATTTTAATTAGGAAAATACTCTAGTTTTTTTGTTTTTTTTTCTCTATTGCTTGCCTGCTCCTGAACAGCAATGCACTGGGATCCTAAGCTGGACATGGACCAGTAAGCCAATCACCAGGGGCATATGTACACAGCCATAAAAAAAGGAGGAGTAAAAAAGAGTTGCCTCTCCGGTGATGACTTTAACTATGTGTTTATAAATCTCTTTGCTGGGGGAGTAATAAGTAAGAAACAGTGCAATAAAACATGATGCAACACAGTCTAGCATTTTTGGATTGTTGTTTTATAGCCCTTTAATTATTTCAGCCGTAAGAGACTATACACAGATATATGACTTACTGTTCCTGGTCTAGTTGATCAGTTTTGTGGCTGAGAACAGGCTAAGGTCATCAGAGGCCATAAGTGGGCACTTTGTAGCTAAACAGATACTGTATATTTTCTTAGCAGTGTCCATACAAATGCCCCTTTAGGGGCAATGGGTAGATTAGTTTTTTTTTAGTTAGGTCTTTTTTTGTTTGGGGGGGTTGTGGGTTGTACTGTTAGGGGGGACTTTGTATTTTCTTCTGGTTAAAGAGCTGTTTTCTTTAGGGCAATGCCCTACAAAAGGCCCTTTTAAGGGCTATTAGTAGTTTATTGTTAGATTAGGGAATGTTTTTATTTTGGGTGGCTTTTGTTTTTAAGGGGGGGTATTAGATTAGGAATAACCTTTTTTTATTTTGGATAATATAGTTTGTTTTTTATGTAATCTTAGCTTCTTTTTTTAATCTAATCTTATTTTTTTTATTTTCATGTAATGTTGGGATTTTTTATTTTAATGTAAAGATAGTATTTATTTTTTTGGTAATTTATAAATAATTTTTAAGGTAGAGAGTCTTTTTTTATTTGATGTATTTGTATTTTAATTGGGGTTAATTTAGGAGTTGTTAGATTAGGAGGCTTAGTTATTAGATTAATACTTTGCAATGTGGGGGGTTGGCGGTTTAGGTGTTAATACTTTTATTAGGTACTTTGCATTGTGGGGGGTTGGCGGATTAGGGGTTAATAGTTTTAATAGGTTGATTGCATTGTGGGGGGTTGACAGTTTTGAGGTTAATATATTTTTTTATTTATTGCGGTGGTGGGATTGCCGTTTAGGGGTGAATACTTTTGAAAGTTAGATTGCGATATGAGTGGTCGGTGGTTTAGGGGTGGATACTTTTATTAGTAGTTGCAATGTGGGGGATTGCGGATATAATGGTTTTGACGTGTCAGTTTATTTATTTTTTTAGACGGGTTAGATTTTTATGTGGGATTTTGTTTCAAACTTAGAGGCTGGCAGTTCATATACTGCCGTAAATCACTGGCGACTTTAGAAATGTGTATTTACGAACATTTCTAAATCCTCGACAGTTTATCCGACTTACGTCAGTATGTGATCTGCTGGCGCCGTATATGTGATTCACCCGATGTGCGAGGTGAACTTACAGGGGTTTCAGCAGTTGCGCTGAAACTTACGGCGTATATGTAATCTCTCCGACAGTGCTTGCAACTATAAACATTGATGTAAACACTGCCAGATGGCTAAGGACATGTGTACGCTGCTGATCTCTCCTAGGTACACTAAGTGTTGGAAGTATAAGGCTGAGAATTCTTAAATATTTATTGTCACAGTTTGCTATAACTTAAAATTTGATTCTGGTGTGCATGTAAGTGCCACATAATTATAATATTAATTAGTCAAAGCTAAAATAGTTAATTATTATAATATGATAGTAAAATGTGTTAATCATGTCACAAGTGCACAGTTTGGCAAGCTGTATATTTTAAGGTGTTGCACAAGGCAGACTTAGAGGGTATTAAGAGCTAGAATATGAGTGGAGTGCTCTACTTCAGCTTTTTATACGTGACAAAAAAAAAGGCTACAATATTGTGACCGCGTTAACATATTCTCCCAACAAGTAGTGCACACCTAATCCCATTTTCTCAAGTGCGGTAACCCGACATGAAATAGTAATGTTTCACATTCCAATGTTCTTCATATAGCAGAATATGTTCTATTTATTCTTAAATACATATTTCTATATTTATATAAAAATATAATATATATATCTATACATATATATGTGTATATATCTACTGTAAAGGAAAAGATTGTACAGCAAATGCTGATGCCAATCGTGGATTATGGGGATGTAGTATATGCACCTGCACCGCAAACTCACCTTAATAAACTTAATACAATGTATAACTAGTGATGTCCCGAACTGTTCGCCCGCGAGCGGTTCACGGCAAACGTATGACCTAGATTTGGAGTTTGGCGTTAGCCGGTATTTGGAGTCACTCAAAATAGGGTCTAACGCTCACTTTTCATCCGTGACTTTTCCATACCGCAGATCCCCTTACGTCAATTGCGTATCCTATCTTTTCAATGGGATCTTTCTAACTCCGGTATTTAGAGTCGTTTCTGAAGTGAGCATTAGACATCTAACGACAAAACTCCAGCCGCAGGAAAAAAGTCAGTAGTTAAGAGCTTTCTGGGCTAACGCCGGTTTATAAAGCTCTTAACTACTGTACTCTAAAGTACACTAACACCCATAAACTACCTATGTACGCCTAAACCGAGGTCCCCCCACATCGCCGACACTCGAATAATTTTTTTTAACCCCTAATCTGCCGACCGCCACCTACGTTATCTTTATGTACCCCTAATCTGCTGCCCCTAACACCGCCAACCCCTGTATTATATTTATTAACCCCTAACCTGCCCCCCACAATGTCGCCTCCACCTGCCTACACTTATTAACCCCTAATCTGCCGACCGGACCTGAGCGCTACTATAATAAAGTTATTAACCCCTAATCCGCCTCACTAACCCTATAATAAATAGTATTAACCCCTAATCTGCCCTCCCTAACATCGCCGACACCTAACTTCAATTATTAACCCCTAATCTGCCGACCGGAGCTCACCGCTACTCTAATAAATGTATTAACCCCTAAAGCTAAATCTAACCCTAACACTAACACCCCCCTAAGTTAAATATAATTTAAATCTAACGAAATTAATTAACTCTTATTAAATAAATTATTCCTATTTAAAGCTAAATACTTACCTGTAAAATAAATCATAATATAGCTACAATATAAATTATAATTATATTATAGCTATTTTAGGATTTATATTTATTTTACAGGTAACTTTGTATTTATTTTAACCAGGTACAATAGCTATTAAATAGTTAAGAACTATTTAATAGCTAAAATAGTTAAAATAATTACAAATTTACCTGTAAAAGAAATCCTAACCTAAGTTACAATTAAACCTAACACTAGACTATCAATAAATTAATTAAATAAACTACCTACAATTACCTACAATTAACCTAACACTACACTATCAATAAATTAATTAAATACAATTGCTACAAATAAATACAATTAAATAAACTAGCTAAAGTACAAAAAATAAAAAAGAACTAAATTACAAAAAATAAAAAAATATTTACAAACATAAGAAAAATATTACAACAATTTTAAACTAATTACACCTACTCTAAGCCCCCTAATAAAATAACAAAGCCCCCCAAAATAAAAAAATGCCCTACCCTATTCTAAATTACTAAAGTTCAAAGCTCTTTTACCTTACCAGCCCTGAAAAGGGCCCTTTGCGGGGCATGCCCCAAGAAATACAGCTCTTTTGCCTGTAAAAAAAAACATACAATACCCAAGCCCCCCAACATTACAACCCACCACCCACATACCCCTAATCTTACCCAAACCCCCCTTAAATAAACCTAACACTAAGCCCCTGAAGATCATCCTACCTTGTCTTCACCTCACCGGGTATCACACCGATCCGTCCAGAAGAGCTCCTCCGATGTCCTGATCCAAGCCCAAGCGGGGGGCTGAAGAGGTCCATGATCCGGCTGAAGTCTTCATCCAAGCGGGGCAGAAGAGGTCTTCCATCCGATTGAAGTCTTCATCCAAGCGGCATCCATCCGGAGCGAAGCGGCAGCATCCTGAAGACCTCCACCGCGGAACATCCATCCTGGCCGACGACTGAACGACGAATGACGGTTCCTTTAAATGATGTCATCCAAGATGGCGTCCATCGAATTCCGATTGGCTGATAGGATTCTATCAGCCAATCGGAATTAAGGTAGGAATATTCTGATTGGCTGATGGAATCAGCCAATCAGAATCAAGTTCAATCCGATTGGCTGATAGAATCCTATCAGCCAATCGGAATTCGAGGGACGCCATCTTGGATGACGTCATTTAAAGGAACCGTCATTCGTCGTTCAGTCGTCGGCCAGGATGGATGTTCCGCGGTGGAGGTCTTCAGGATGCTGCCGCTTTGCTCCGGATGGATGCCGCTTGGATTAAGACTTCAATCGGATGGAAGACCTCTTCTGCCCCGCTTGGATGAAGACTTCAGCCGGATCATGGACCTCTTCAGCCCCCCGCTTGGGCTTGGATCAGGACATCGGAGGAGCTCTTCTGGACGGATTGGTGTGATACCCGGTGAGGTGAAGACAAGGTAGGATGATCTTCAGGGGCTTAGTGTTAGGTTTATTTAAGGGGGGTTTGGGTTAGATTAGGGGTATGTGGGTGGTGGGTTGTAATGTTGGGGGGCTTGGGTATTGTATGTTTTTTTTTACAGGCAAAAGAGCTGTATTTCTTGGGGCATGCCCCGCAAAGGGCCCTGTTCAGGGCTGGTAAGGTAAAAGAGCTTTGAACTTTAGTAATTTAGAATAGGGTAGGGCATTTTTTTATTTTGGGGGGCTTTGTTATTTTATTAGGGGGCTTAGAGTAGGTGTAATTAGTTTAAAATTCTTGTAATATTTTTCTTATATTTGTAAATATTTTTTTATTTTTTGTAATTTAGTTCTTTTTTATTTTTTGTACTTTAGCTAGTTTATTTAATTGTATTTATTTGTAGCAATTGTATTTAAATAATTTATTGATAGTGTAGTGTTAGGTTTAATTGTAACTTAGGTTAGGGTTTCTTTTACAGGTAAATTTGTAATTATTTTAACTATAGTTCTTAACTATTTAATAGCTATTGTACCTGGTTAAAATAAATACAAAGTTACCTGTAAAATAAATATAAATCCTAAAATAGCTATAATATAATTATAATTTATATTGTAGCTATATTATGATTTATTTTACAGGTAAGTATTTAGCTTTAAATAGGAATAATTTATTTAATAAGAGTTAATTAATTTCGTTAGATTTAAATTATATTTAATTTAGGGGGGTGTTAGTGTTAGGGTTAGACTTAGCTTTAGGGGTTAATACATTTATGAGAATAGCGGTGAGCTTCAGTCGGCAGATTAGGGGTTAATGTTTGAAGTTAGGTGTCAGCAATGTTAGGGAGGGCAGATTAGGGGTTAATACTATTTATGATAGGGTTAGTGAGGCGGATTAGGGGCTAATAACTTTATTATGATAGCGGTGCGGTCCGGTCGGCAGATTAGGGGTTAATAAGTGTAGGCAGGTGGAGGCGACGTTGAGGGGGGCAGATTAGGGGTTAATAAATATAATATAGGGGTCGGCGATGTTAGGGCAGCAGATTAGGGGTACATAAGGATAATGTAAGTAGCTGCGGTTTACGGAGCGGCAGATTAGGGGTTAATAATAATATGCAGGGGTCAGCGATAGCGGGGGCGGCAGATTAGGGGTTAATAAGTGTAAGGTTAGGGGTGTTTAGACTCGGGGTACATGTTAGAGTGTTAAGTGCAGACGTAGGAAGGGTTACCGCATAGCAAACAATGGGGCTGCGTTAGGAGCTGAACGCGGCTTTTTTGCAGGTGTTTGGTTTTTTTTCAGCTCAAACAGCCCCATTGTTTCCTATGGGGGAATCGTGCACAAGCACGTTTTTGAGGCTGGCCGCGTCCGTAAGCAACTCTGGTATCGAGAGTTGAAGCTGCGTTAAAAATGCTCTACGCTCCTTTTTTGGAGCCTAACGCAGCCTTTATGTGGTCTCTCGATACCAGAGTTATTTTTATGGTGCGGCCAGAAAAAAGCCGGCGTTAGTTTTTCGGGTCGTTACCGACAAAACTCCAAATCTAGCCGTTAGGTTGTTCGTGTTTGCAGCTGCGGGCGAACACATACGATATTCGATCCGCCCCCTATGTGTCATCATTGAGGAAACTTTGACCCTGTATGTCACAGCCTTCTGACACATTAGAGCCAATCAGCATCAGACACTCCCTCACAGACCCTCCCCTCTTCTTGGCAGCAGCCATTTTAGACTCATAACGACCTTACTTTGTTAGTGAGAGGACGTTTTGTGTTGCTGCTGCTGACATTGTAGGGAAATAGATAGCTAGGCTAGTGTATTTAGTGTCCACTACAGTCCTGAAGGACTCATCTCATCTCTGCTGCAAGGACAGCACCCCAAAAAGCCCTTTTTAGGGCTATAATTCAAGCCATTTTTTTCCTTCGTATTTTTATTAGCATTTGCCTGGCTTTCAGCCTGTGTGTAAGGCTCACAGCATATGCTGTGATTACTGCCACCACTGATATCTGCCTAACAACATTAGTTTAAATTTAACCAACAAAAATTTGAAATTATTTTGCTAGTGTCATTTATTTTCATTTTCTATCAGACCTGTGTCACACAGCATATACTCTGTTTCATTGCTCTGTGCCAGCCACCAGTGGTCATATCCGCTTATAACATTATTTTAAATTAAAAAAAAAACGTTTAAATCATTTTGCTAGTGTAATCTAATTTCATTTTCTATCAGGCCTGTGTCTGTCAGGCTCACACATTTTATACTTCAGTTTTTTCCACTCTTTTGGTTAATTGCTCTGTGCCAGGCAGCCACCACTCATATCTGCTTCTCCTTATTTTAAATTAAAAAAAAAACTTTTAAATTTTTTTGTTAGTGTAATCTAATATCATTTTCTATCAGGCCTGTGTGTTTTGCTGACTTACAGAGCATACTGTGTTTAATTGCTGCCCTCCCTAGTCTATGAGCCACGACTCATATGTGTTTAACCTTTTTTTAATATCCCCCCCAAAAAAAGCTTTAAATCATTTTTCTAGTGTAATCTAATTGTATTTTCTATCAGGCGTGTGTGTATCAGACGTACAGAGCCTACTGTTTTTAATTGCTGCCCTTCCAAGGCTATCAGCCACGACTCATATGTGCTTAACCTTTTTCATTAAATTCCCCCAAAAAATCTTTAAATCATTATGCTAGTGTAATCTAATTTTATTTTCTATCAGGCCTGTGTCTAACTGTCTATCTGACTTACAGAGCATACTGTTGTTAATTGCTGCCCTACGTAGCAGCCAGCCAGTGCCACCACTCATATGTGCACTGCTTAACATTATTTTAATATTAAAATATAAACTTTTAAATTATTTTGCTAGTGTAATCTAACTTAATTTTCTATCAGGCCTGTGTTTTTCTCACTTACACAGCATACTGTGTTAAATTGCTTCCCTACCTACCAGCCACGACTCATATCTGCCAGACTGTGTGCCAAGCCCAACTAGCCAATTAGTGCCACCAATCATAGTTGTTGTAACAGTATTGAAAACATTGTAAATCATCACTTTTTTGACTGTGAATCTGCAGTCTAGTAGTGCCATTGAATTGCAGTTCCCTCCTGCCTGCTAGCCTGTGTGCCAGGCTGACTTGCCAACTAGTTACATCAATCCTAGTTGTTGTAACAGTATTTTTAATCTTTAAAATTACAAATTGTTCGCTTGTGAATCATCAGTATGCTCGTGCCATTGAATTGCACTTTCCTCCTGCCTGCCAGCCTGTGTGCCAGGGCCAACTAGCCAATTAGTGCCACCAATCATATTTCTTGTAACAGTATAGAAAAAATTTAAAATCATAAGTTTTTTGACTGCAAATCTTCAGTCTCCTAGTGCCATTGAATTGCAGTTTCCTCCTGCCTGCCAGCCTGTGTGCCAGGCCCAACTAGCCAATTAGTGCCACCAATCATAGTTGTTTTAAAAGTATTGAAAAAATTGTAAATCATCACTTTTTTGACTGTGAATCTGCAGTATAGTAGTGCCATTGAATTGCAGTTCCCTCCTGCCTGCCAGCCTGTGTGCCAGACCCAACTAGCCAATTAGTGCCACCAATCATAGTTGTTTTAACAGTACTGAAAAAATTGTAAATCATCACTTTTTTGACTGTGAATCTGCAGTCTAGTAGTGCCATTGAATTGCAGTTCCCTCCTGCCTGCCAGCCTGTGTGCCAGGCTCAACTAGCCAATTAGTGCCACCAATCATAGTTGTTATAAAAGTATAGAAAAAATTGAAAATCATCACTTTTTTGACTGTGAATCTGCAGTCTAGTTGTGCCATTGAATTGCAGTTCCCTCCTGCCTGCCAGCCTGTGTGCCAGGCCGACTTGCCAACTAGTTACACCAATCCTAGTTGTTGTAACAGTATTGTTAATCTTTAAAATTACAAATTGTTTGATTGTGAATCATCAGATTACTCATGCCAGTGAATTGCACTTTCCTCCTGCCTGCCAGCCTGTGTGCTAGGCCCAACTAGCCAATTAGTGCCACCAATCATATTTCTTGTAACAGTATAGAAAAAATTTAAAATCATAAGGTTTTTGACTGCAAATCTTCAGTCTCCTATTGCCATTGAATTGCAGTTTCCTCCTGCCTGCCAGTCTGTGTGCCAGGCCCAGCTAGCCAATTAGTGCCACCAATCATAGTTGTTGTAACAGTATTGTTAATATTTTAAATTAAACATTGTTTGATTGTGAATCATCAGTTATCTTGTGCCATTGAGTTGCAGTTTCCTCCTGCCTGCCAGCCTGTGTGCCAGGCCCAACTAGCCAATTAGTGCCACCAATCATAGTTGTTTTAACAGTATTGAAAAAATTGTAAATCATCACTTTTTTGACTGTGAATCTGCAGTCTAGTAGTGCCATTAAATTGCAGTTCCCTCCTGTCTGCCAGCCTGTGTGCCAGGCCGGCTTGCCAACTAGTTACACCAATCCTAGTTGTTGTAACAGTATTGTTAATATTTAAAAGTACAAATTGTTTGCTTGTGAATCATCAGTTTGCTCATGCCATTGAATTGCACTTTCCTCCTGCCTGCCAGCCTGTGTGCCAGGCTCAACTAGCCAATTACTGCCACCAATCATATTTCTTGTAACAGCATAGAAAAAATTTAAAATCATAAGTTTTTTGACTGCAAATCTTCATTCTCCTAGTGCCATTGAATTGCAGTTTCCTCCTGCCTGCCAGCCTGTGTTCCAGGCTCAACTAGCCAATTAGTGCCACCAATCTTAGTTGTTATAACAGTATTGAAAAAATTGTAAATCATCACTTTTTTGACTGTGAATCTGTAGTCTAGTAGTGCCATTGAATTGCAGTTCCCTCCTGCCTGCCAGCCTGTGTGCCAGGCTGACTTGCCAACTAGTTACACCAATCATATTTGTTGTCACAGAATTGTTAATATTTAAAATTAAAAATTGTTTGATTGTTATTCTGAATCATCAGTTTGCTCATGCCATTGAATTGCACTTTCCTCCTGCCTGCCAGCCTGTGTGCCAGGCCCAACTAGCCAATTAGTGCCATCAATCATATTTCTTTTAACAGTATTGAAAAAATTGTAAATCATTACTGTTTTGACTGTGAATCTGCAGTCTACTAGTGCCCTTGAATTGAATTTTCCTCCTGCCTGCCAGCCTGTGTGCCAGGCCGACTTGCCAACTAGTTACACCAATCATATTTGTTGTCACAGTATTGTTAATATTTAAAATTAAAAATTGTTTGATTGTTATTCTGAATCATCAGTTTGCTCGTGCCATTGAATTGCACTTTCCTCCTGCCTACCAGCCTGCGTGCCAGGCCCAACTAGCCAATTAGTGCCACCAATCATATTTCTTTTAACAGTGTTGAAAAAATTGTAAATCATCACTGTTTTGACTGTGAATCTGCAGTCTACTAGTGCCCTTGAATTTAATTTTCCTCCTGCCTGCCAGCCTGTGTGCCAGGGCGACTTTCCAACAAGTTACACCAATCATATTTGTTGGCACAGAATTGTTAATATTTAAAATTAAAAATTGTTTGATTGTTATTCTGAATCATCAGTTTCCCCGTGCCATTGAATTGCACTTTCCTCCTGCCTGCCAGCCTGTGTGCCAGGCCCAACTAGCCAATTAGTGCCACTCATCATATTTCTTTTAACAGTATTGAAAAAATTGTAAATCATCACTGTTTTGACTGTGAATCTGCAGTCTACTAATGCCCTTGAATTTAATTTTCCTCCTGCCTGCCAGCCTGTGTGCCAGGGCGACTTTCCAACTATTTACACCAATCATATTTGTTGTCACAGTATTGTTAATATTTAAAATTAAAATTTGTTTGATTGTTATTCTGAATCATCAGTTTGCACGTGCCATTGAATTGCACTTTCCTCCTGCCTGCCAGCCTGTGTGCCAGGCCCAACTACCCAATTAGTGCCACCCATCAATCATATTTCTTTTAACAGTATTGAAAAAATTGTAAATCATCACTGTTTTCCCTGTGAATCTGCAGTCTACTAGTGCCCTTGAATTGCATTTTCCTCCTGCCTGCCAGCCTGTGTGCCAGGCCAACTTGCCAACTAGTTACACCAATCATAATTGTTGTAAAAGTATTGTTAATATTAAAAATTAAAAATTGTTTGATTGTTATTCTGAATCATCAGTTTGCTCATGCCATTGAATTGCACTTTCCTCCTGCCTGCCAGCCTGTGTGCCAGTCCCAACTAGCCAATTAGTGCCACCCATCATATTTCTTTTAACAGTCTTGAAAAAAATGTAAATCATCACTGTTTTGACTGTGAATCTGCAGTCTACTAGTGCCCTTGAATTGCAGTTTCCTCCTGCCTGCCAGCCTGTGTGCCAGGCCGACTTGCCAACTAGTTACACCAATCATAATTGTTGTAAAAGTATTGTTAATATTTAAAATTAAAAATTGTTTGATTGTTATTCTGAATCATCAGTTTGCTCGTGCCATTGAATTGCACTTTCCTCCTGCCTGTCAGCCTGTGTGCCAGGCCCAACTAGTCAATTAGTGCCACCAATCATAATTCTTGTAACAGTCTTGAAAAAATTGTAAATCATCACTGTTTTGACTGTGTATCTGCAGTCTACTAGTGCCCTTGAATTGCATTTTCCTCCTGCCTGCCAGCCTGTGTGCTAGGCCGACTTGCCAACTAGTTACACCAATCATATTTGTTGTCACAGTATTGTTATTATTTAAAATTAAAAATTGTGGGGGCGGGGTTTGCCGCGGCCATGATCAGCAGCAATTAAATGAAACTCCTCAAGAGAATTTGTCAATTTGTTGCCTATCTTCTTCTAAACTCGACATCCAGCTCTGTAAATTCATGAACAAATTCAGTAGAAGACGTGGAGCTAAAATAAATCATCACTTTTATGATCCTACATGCTGAATTCCATGTGAGTGTGATCAGAGCATAGGCCGCAACATAAACATACCCATGCATTTCCCCCCTCGGATATTCCAGCTATTCGAGTAGAGCAGTATTCATCTGCTACATATCTCATAAAAAAGAATTTGACAGACCGTTGTCAACATGGAGGAATTAAGTGACTTTCTAAGGGCTAAACTGGAGGCTCTAGGGCGACAAATAGATTATGGATTTGTCGATCTCAGAGGCACACTCAGGGCAGTTATGCGTGAGCGGGACCTACTGCCGGAAGCTCCTGGAGCTGGTGAGGAGGTTACAGGCACTCTACGGCAGCTACAGTATATAGTCTTGAGACCAGATTTAAGCCAGCATATTGTACTACGTAGTTCAGGCCTGACAGATGGATGTGCTGAGATCAGATATGCAGAGCAGCTTAAACAACACCCACCCCTGACTCTCGATTTTAAGTATGAGCCATCATCCTTTGAAATAATGGCGAGGGAAGCGGCCGGCCCCCCGGAGTTGATGAGGGGTCTGTGGCTATCCAAGAGACAAGAGGGTCGGATTCCTGCATATACTTACCTTTGATCGGAACCTTGATTCATAGCATGTCACGGAGCAGCCACCACAAGCAATCGCTAATAGGAGAGATGTGTGAGTCTCGACCAGCTTTATCACCTGAACTGTCTTGGATCGACACTCATATGGTAGGAATGTTACTGTGTATGGAGTGTCGAGCTCCTTACTACCTTAGAAGGGACATTGGACATTATCTTATCAAGGATGGGGTTATCACTAATGGCGATAAATGGAGTGACTTCCGATATGGGATTGGATAGGGTGGTGTGCCTTCAGGTGACGATGCGACGACGATTCCTGTTACCCAGCTTGACTTCTCCATATGTTGGCTTTGAAGCCTGATATGTCACTATCGGGACTTACAGTTATAGGGTGTTCTTTAGATGGTAGCCTACATTTCATCCTTATTCGTTATTTAATATCCATTGATGTGCTCTATTGTTTATGTTTACTATCCAGCTAAGTGTTGAAAATTTTTACAAGTTTTATAGCCCAGTGCAGAAGCTACACTAATGGTCATTCTGGTGTGATGCTCCTTGTTACTACAGCCAGTTATCCCCTGTGATCGGAGGATCCTATGCTCTCTTCCTACTGATCATCAGGGGTCAGAAATCAATGCAATAGGGGGAAACATGCTAGAGTTATCTTAATTGCATGGATATGTTTTTATTGTGTATCTTCTCATCTGGTATGTTGGCATTACTTGGTTAAGACATACACATGTTGCCCTAATCTACCTAGCTAGGCTCTTAATACATAAGAAATTAGTTTGAAATGTGTAGGTTTAGGGCCTGACAACAAGAACACTATTTCTGTCACATTAGGGCTACTTTTTACCTCATATGACATTCTGCCCTAGGGACATCTATCTCATTAATTTTTGCTTTGTCCCAATAGGAACTAGTATGATCTCCATTACTCTATTCCATTATTCTAATATTCTTAGACAAGGTGATATATCAATCCACCCCAAATTCACTAAATATTGGGGCATTATTTAGGCACATAAGCATTGAGTGAACCCCCCTGGGCTTCTTGTGTATTTTAGTAACTCCTCCTCGCATCCCTTACAAACTTAGGATTCTGAATATTTCTCATTCACATAGTAGTTTCATTAGAAGAACATGAGATTTGGAGTATTTTATATTTATCTGCAGTATTAATAGGTGGTACTCCTCCCTTTCTGCAAAGAAATGTATCTCTCTTCTCAAATTGTATGTCATTACTCTGAGTAGTTTATTAGATTATATCATCCTAGTAGGCAGTATGTAAAGATAAAGAGATACTATCATATTACTGAGGTATAAGTTAAAAACCTAAGGTATCATGATAATATATGTCACTCATGTCTTCAAGTTATGCTATAGCTCTGATCTGACATGTATGTCTTACAGCTAGTTTTCACGATTCCATATATTCACTATGTATTTACTGCTAACTGTTGTGAGGATAATATGGAATTTAGTATATATACTTCGAAGTGTGTTGTTTTGGAGATGATTTTTGTGATTTTTAATTATTATTAATGTATGACTAAATACCTTAATAAAAAAACTTTGATTTAAAAAAAAAAAAATCACATGCTACATTTGAATAAAAGAACATTTTTGGGTAAACCCTGGTTTGATATTTTAGATAAGACATTTTAGAAATATTTTAGAATACTTGATTATAATTCCCTAGGAATTGTATTTAGAAATATTTGATATGAGTTTTAAAGGGACAGTCAAGTCAAAACTAAACTCTTCCATGATTCAGATACAGCACACAATTTTAAACAACTTTCCAATTAACACCCATTAACTAAATATGCACAATCTTTTTATTTGCACGCTTTGAGGCAGCAGCACCTACTGAGCATGTGCAAGATTCACAGATTATACGTATAAAGCATTTTGTGATTGGCTGATCGCTGTCACATGATGCAGTGGAAGAAATAGAGCAAACTGTAAATTTTGTCAGAAAGAAATCTACTACTCATTTGAAATCCAAACTAAGTGCTTTTGAAGTGTCTTAAATTATGCATTTACTGATTATGCTATTCCACTGTGTTTAGTGGTCCTTAAAGTGAAATATTATAGAACTAGTTGTTTAGCTCAAGATAAATTGTACACTCTTCCTGCCTGAATTTGTTCGGCTGATTTGGACTTTTTTTTGTGATGTTCTGTCTTGTTATGCTTATTGTTGTTCTGATGAGTAACATTGTTTAAAATGATTTTTAAGATCAATAAATTATATTACCAAACTGCTACCAAAAAAAAATTAAAAATTTTTTTTTTTTAAATTGTTTGATTGTTATTCTGAATCATCAGTTTGCTCGTGCCATTGAATTGCACTTTCCTCCTGCCTGCCAGTCTGTGTGCCAGGCCGACTTGCCAACTAGTTACACCAATCATATTTTTTGTCACAGTATTGTTAATATTTCAAATTAAAAATTGTTTGATTGTGATTCAGAATCATTAGTTTGCTCGTGCCATTGAATTGCACTTTCCTCCTGCCTGCCAGCCTGTGTGCCAGGCCGACTTGCCAACTAGTTACACCAATCATATTTGTTGGCACAGTATTGTTAATATTTTAAATTAAAAATTGTTCAATTGTGATTTTGAATCATCAGTTTGCTCGTGCCATTGAATTGCACTTTCCTCCTGCCTGCCAGCTTGTGTGCCAGGCCCATGTAGCCAATTAGTGCCACCAATCATATTTCTAGTAACAGTATTTAAAAAATTGTAAATCATCACTGTTTTGACTGTGAATCTACAGTCTACTAGTGCCCTTGAATTGCAGTTTCCTCCTGCTTGCCAGCCTGTGTGCCAGGCTGAATTGCCAACTTGTTACACCAATCATATTTGTTGTCACAGTATTGTTAATATTTAAAATTAAAAATTGTTAGATTGTGATTCTGAATCATCAGTTTGCTCGTGCCATTGAATCGCAGTTCCCTCTTGCCTGCCAGCCTGTGTGCCAGACACAACTAGCCAATTAGTGCCATTAATCATATTTCTCGTAACAGTATAGAAAAAATTGTAAATCATCACTTTTTGGACTGTGAATCTGCAGTCTACTAGTGCCCTTGAATTGCATTTTCCTCCTGCCTGCCAGCCTGTGTGCCAGGCCCAACTAGCCAATTAGTGCCATCAATCATATTTCTTGTAACAGTATTGATAACAATTTAAATCATAAATGTTTTGACTGTGAATCTTCAGTCTCCTAGTGCCATTGAATTGCAGTTGCCTGCCTGCCAGCGTGTGTGCCAGGCCCACTTGCCGTTTCCAACTAGTGCCACCAATCATATTTGATCTAACAGTATTGTCAAATTTTTTTCAAAATAAATTTTTGGACTAAGAAGCATGACTCAGCTAGTTTAATCTAATTGCAGTTGCCTTTCTCCCAGCGTGTGTGCCAGACAGGCCCATTTGCCAACTATTTGCTGTCACAGAACTTCTAATATTTAAAAAATTTACATCTGTCTTTTTTTGGTTGTCAGTCTCACAGCGTATACTGTGTCCACTTGCCCAGTGCCACCACTCATAATTTGTGTAATAGTATTGTCAGTGTCCATTTTAAAAAAAATGACAGGCAGAGGCAGACCACCCCACAGGTTCCGTGGTCGTGGTTGTGGTGCTGTGATTCCTTTAGACCCTACAAATATGCATATTGTTCAGACGCCGGGTGCCAGGGGGGACGCGAAAAGTTCTGAGGAGGACCTAGTTGAATGGCTAACACAGGACACCCAATCTTCTACAGCTTCCGCTCCTAGTCCTCCTAACCTTGACGCACCATCTACGTCCAGCTGTGCTTTGGGCAGGTCTCAAGTGACCAGTGCCACTCGCCCGCCTGTCGCCACCACCAACACTAGCACCACAGCCGCTTCACTTGATCTGTCACAGGAGTTATTGACACATAAGTTGGAAGAAATGAATGATGCGCAACCATCATTGACAGAGGATGTAGATAACAGTGATATGTCTCAGTCAGGCAGCATTACAGACATGGAGGTACGGTGTGATGATGATGATGTTGTAGCCGCTGCTGCTTCCTTTCTTGATGTGTCAGATACAAGTGAAGCGGTTGATGATGATGTGTCGGTGGATGTCACGTGGGTGCCTGCTAGAAGAGAAGAAGAAGAGGGGGAAAGTTCAGATGGGGAGACAGAGAGGAGGAGGAGACAAGTTGGAAGCAGGGGGAGGTCGTCGCAAGGAGATAGTGGCACAGTCAGACAGCATGTATCGGCACCCGGGGTCAGCCAGACAGTCCGCCGACCATCAATGCATGCTGTTGCCACCACCAGAATGCCATCATCGCAGAGCTCAGCAGTGTGGCATTTTTTTTGTGTGTCTGCCTCTGACAACAGCGATGCCATTTGCAACCTGTGCCAAAAGAAACCGAGTCATGGGAAGTCCAACACCCACCTAGGTACAACTGCTTTGTGAAGGCACATGGTCTCCCATCACAAACGCCGATGGGAAGAACACATGAGTAGAAGCAGCACACAAACTGAAAGCCGCCCTCCTCCTCCTGCTCCAGCATCCTCAGCCACGTCAACCACTGCTGTCCTCCTTGCCCCCTCTCAACTATCCTCCACTGAGAATCTCTTACGTAGCAGTTCCTGGTCATCTGCCCACAGTCAGCTGTCTGTCAAGGACATGTTTGAGCTTAAGAAGCCAATTTCTCAAAGTCACCCCCTTGCCCGGCGTCTGACAGCTGGCTTGTCTGAACTCTTAGCCCGCCTACTTTTACCATACAAGCTGGTGGAGTCTGATGCTTTCAAAAAAATTGTATCTATTGGGACACCACAGTGGAAGGTACCTGGCAGAAATTTCTTTTCACAAAAGGCAATCTCAAACCTGTACTTCTGTTGTTCGAAAGGAAGTTATGACATGTCTGGCACACAGCGTTGGGGCAAGGGTCCATATGACCACGGATAGCTGGTCTGCAAAGCATGGTCAGGGCAGGTATATCACCTACACTGCGCATTGGGTAAACCTGCTGACATCTGACAAGCATGGAATACGAGGCTCTGCAGAAGAGTTGGTGACACCGCCACGACTTGCAGGCAGTCCTGTTCCATAACCTCTTCCATAACCTCTTCCTCGGCTGAGTCCTCTTCTCCTTCTGCATCTTGCTCCACATCTATGGCACCCCCCCAGCTCCCCAGGTACTATGTTACATCCCGGGTATGGCAGTGTCATGCCGTCTTGGGGTTGACTTGCCTGAAAGCGGAGAGTCACACCGCACCAGCACTCCTGACCGCCCTGAACGCACAGGTGGATCAGTGGCTGACTCCGCACCAACTGGAGATTGGCAAGGTTGTTTCTGACAATGGAAGTAATTTGGTGGCGGCATTGAAATTGGGCAAGTTGACACATGTGCCGTGCATGGCACATGTGTGTAATCTGATTGTACAACGATTTGTCCATAAGTACCCAGGCTTACAGGACGTCCTGAAGCAGGCCAGGAAGGTGTGTGGCCATTTCAGTTGTTCCTACATGGCCATGGTGCACTTGTCCAATATCCAGCGTTGAAACAACCTGCCAGTGAGGCGCTTGATTTGCAACAGCCCGACACGGGGGAATTCAACACTCCTAATGTTTGACCACCTTCTCCAACAAGAAAAAGCTGTTAATGAGTATTTATATGACAGGGGTGCTAGGACAGCCTCTGGGGAGCTGGGGATTTTTTTGCCAAATTACTGGACGCTCATGCGCAATGCCTGTAGGCTCATGCGTCCTTTTGAGGAGGTGACAAACCTTGTCAGTTGCACCGAAGGCACCATCAGCGATATCATACCATTTGTTTTCTTCCTGGAGCGTGCCCTGCGCAGAGTGCTGGATCAGGCCATAGATGAGCGTGAAGAGGAAGAGTTGTGGTGTCCATCACCCCCACAAACAGCCTTATCAGCATCGCTTGCTGGACCTGCGGCAACGCAGGAAGAGTATTGTGAGGAAGAGGAGTCAGAGGAGGAATGTGGCTTTGAGGAGGAGGAGGAGGAGGAAGACCGAGCACAACAGGCATCCCAGGGTGCTCGTTGTTGTCACCTCTCTGGTACCCGTGGTGTTGTACGTGGCTGGGGGGAAGAAGATACCCTCAGTGAGATCAGTGAGGAAGAGGAACGGGACATGATTGAACCTTGTTCAAATGGGTTCTTTCATGCTGCCGTGCCTGTTGAGGGACCCTCGTATAAAAAAGCTGAAGGAGAACGACCTGTACTGGGTGTCCACGCTCCTCGACCCCCGGTATAAACATAAAGTGCCTGAAATGTTACCAAATTACTGCAAGTCGGAAAGGATGGAGCATTTTAAAAATAAATTAAAAAATATGCTTTACACAGCGTAAAAGGGTGATGTCACAGCACAACGGGAATGTAACAGGGGAAGAGATGAAAGTAATCCTCCTCCTCCCACGACCACGGCGGCAAGGACAGGATGCTTTCCTGACATCTTGTTGATGGAGGACATGCGTACCTTTTTAACTCCCATGCATCCCCAGAGCCTTTCGGGATCCAGCCTCAGAGAAAGACTCAACCGACAGGTAGCAGACTACCTAGCATTAACTGCGGATCTCGACACTCTCAGGAACGATGGACCCCTTGACTACTGGGTGTGCAGGCTTGACTTGTGGCCTGAGCTATCCCAATTTGCAATGGAACTTCTGGCCTGCCCCGCTTCAGTGTCCTGTCCGAAAGGACCTTCAGTGCAGCAGGAGGTTTTGTCACTGAGAAGCGAAGGTCAAAAAAGCCTTGACTATCTCACTTTTATTAAAATGAATGAGGGATGGATCCTGAAGGGACTGACATTGGGCGATACATTTGAGTAAAAAAGGCCTGATGATGAGATGAGCTCGCTTGGGCTACAACTGGTACACACGCTGGCTTTTTTTTTTCTTATAATGCAGGATGACTTGCTTGACTTATCCGCCAACAACTAGTGTTCAATCCACAAGCTTTTAGGGCACTTTCTAAATGTTTTACAAACATCAATTTTTCTGGCCGCTGCTACAGCAGTGGCTACAACAATACCCAATTTTTCAGTCATTTGTACATGCCTAATTTTTCTGGCCTCTGCTGCTGCTCTGTGGGTACAAAACTCAAATCAAAAAATAAGGCACATAACAGTGATTAAACTGTTAAGAAGAGTACAACTTAACACACCACTCATATCTGGTGGACCATTAAATTGCACGCACAGTGCCCCAAATGTGAAGGAGGAGGAACGACCAAGCATCTTTATCCGTCTCTTGGTTGCTCTAAATTATCTCTGGGTTACATCTATGCCATACCTGTACTCTATTGTGCAAAAGGGTGGCATATGTGGTGTTTCATGCTGTTATGCCTGTTGCGGGTCGTGGCCCATGGTATAAAAAGGTTGAAGGAGAACGACCTGTAATGGGTGTCCAAGCACATTTTTTGAAAAATGTTCCCGGTTCCTCTCAATTATCTCCAGGTTCCTAAAATCAATGGCATACCTGTACTCGATTGTGCAAAAGGATGGCATATGTGGTGTTTCCTGCAGTTGTTTCTGTTGAGGGTGCTGGACCCTCTTATAAAAAGGCTGAAGGAGAACGACCTGTACTCAGTGTCCAAGCATAGTTTTTTGGCCAATTTCACGTTTCCAAAATATTATCTCTGGGTTTCTAAAATCAATGCCGTACCTGTACTCTATTGTTCAAAAGGTTTCCATATGTCCTCTTTCCTGCTGTTGTTTTTGTTGAGGGTCCTGGACCTTCTTTTAAAAAGGCTGAAGTAGAAAGAAGTGTCCTGGGTGTCCAATAATTTTTTTGGTTCAATTTCCCGGTTGCAACAAATTATCTCCGGGTTTATAAAATCAATGCTGTACCTGTACTCTATTGTTCAAAAGGATGCCATATGTCCTCTTTCCTGCTGTTGTTTCTGTTGAGGGTCTTGGACCCTCTTATAAAAAGGCAGAAGTTGAAAGAAGTGTACTGGCTGTCCAATCAATGATTTTTTCTATTTCCTGTTTCATAAAAATTATCTCCGGGTTTCTAAAATCAATGCTGTACCTGTACTCTATTGTTCAAAAGGATGCCATATGTCCTCTTTCCTGCTGTTGTTTCATATGAGGGTCCGGGACCCTCTTATAAAAAGGCTGAAGTAGAAAGAAGTGTACTGGATGTCCAATCATGTTTTTTGGTTCAATTTCCCAGTTGCAAGCAATTATCTCCGGGTTTCTAAAATCAATGCTGAACCTGTACTCTCTTGTTCAAAAGGATGCCATCTGTCCTCTTTCCTGCTGTTGTTTCATATGAGGGTCCTGGACCCTCTTATAAAAAGGCCGAAGGAGAAAGAAGTGTACTGGGTGTCCTGTCCAATCAATGTTTTTTTCTATTTCACGTTTCCTAACAATTATCTCTGGGTTTCTAAAATCAATGCCTTACCTGTAATCTATTGTTCAAAAGGATGCCATATGTCCTCTTTCATGCTGTTGTTTCAGTTAAGGGCCCTGGACCCTCTTCTAAAAAGGCCTAAGGGTAAAGCAGTGTACTGGGTGTCCAATCAATGTTTTTTTATTTCCCTGTTCATATAATTATCTCAGGGATTCGATAATCAATGCCTTACCTGTAATCTACTGTTCAAAAGGATGCCATATGTCCACTTTCCTGCTGTTGTTTCGGTTGAGGGTCCTGGACCCTCTTATAAAAAGGCCTAAGGATAAAGAAGTGTACTGGGTGTTCTGTCCAATCAATGTTTTTTTCTATTTCCCGGTTGCAACAAATAATCTCTGGGTTTCTAAAATCAATGCCTTACCTGTAATCTATTGTTCCAAAGGATGCCATATGTCCTCTTTCCTGCTGTTGTTTTGTTTGAGGGTCCTGGACCCTCTTTTAAAAAGGCGGAAGGATAAAGAAGTGTACTGGGTGTCCTGTCCAATCAATGTTTTTTTCTATTTCCCGGTTGCAACAAATTATCTCTGTGTTTCTAAAATCAATGCCTTACCTGTAATCTATTGTTCAAAATGATGCCATATGTCCTCTTTCCTGCTGTTGTTTTGTTTGAGGGTCCTGGACCCTCTTCTAAAAAGGCCTAAGGATAAAGAAGTGTACTGGGTGTCCAATCAATGTTTTTTTCTATTTCCCTGTTCATAAACCTGTAATCTATTGTTCAAAAGTATGCCATATGTCCTATTTCCTGCTGTTGTTTCGGTTGAGCTTCCTGGACCCTCTTCTAAAAAGGCCTAAGGATAAAGAAGTGTACTGGGTGTCCTGTCCAATCAATGTTTTTTTCTATTTCCCGGTTGCAACAAATTATCTCTGTGTTTCTAAAATCAATGCCTTACCTGTAGTCTATTGTTCAAAAGGATGCCATATGTCCTCTTTCCTGCTGTTGTTTTGTTTGAGGGTCCTGGACCCTCTTCTAAAAAGGCCTAAGGATAAAGAAGTGTACTGGGTGTCCAATCAATGTTTTTTTCTATTTCACGTTTCCTAAAAATTATCTCTGGGTTTCTAAAATCAATGCTGTACCTGTACTCTATTGTTAAAAAGGATGCCATATGTCCTCTTTCCTGCTGTTGTTTTTGTTGAGGGTCCGGGACCCTCTTCTAAAAAGGCCGAAGGAGAACGACCTGTACTGTACTGGGTGTCCAATCATGTTTTTTTTTTTCAATTTCACGATTCCTAAAAAATATCTCTGTGTAACTAAAATCAATGCCATACCTGTACTCTATTGTTCAAAAGGATGGCATATGTGGTGTTTCATTCTGTCGTGGCGGTTGAGGGTCGTGGCCGTGGGCCATCGTATAAAATGGCTGAAGGAGAACGACCTGTACTGCCTTGCTGCTCCTTTTAGGCAGGCCAGCTCTTTGCATACATGCCCACAGACTCTGTAACGCATGCCTCTTTTAGGGAGAGGTGCAGCCATAATGCAGGGTCAGAACCTCTGCCTGCAACTGTTATACTCGATTTTGAGAAAGGAAGTAACCTTACCATGGTTCCCTGCCCGCACGTCATGTTGTTATATTTTGGTGAGGGTAATCATGATGGCCATGTAGACCACCCCCGAGAGGCCTGGAAGTAAGGGATGAGATGAAAGTGCTAAGAATAGTACAACTTGAAACAACCGAGTTAGCCATGGGTGTTAGTCCAAGACCGCTTGGCTTTTTTTTGGGTTTGGGTGCAGCTAATCATGCAGGCCATATAGACCTGCCACCATTCAGTGTTGTTTCAGGTATTAAACTAATAAGAAAAGTACTACCAAAATACAGCCAATTAAGGGCCTATGAAGACTGAGCCAAGGTTGGATTGTAGTATTTTGTTAGGCTAATCATGATGGCCATGTAGACCACCCTCGAGAGGCCTGGAAGTAACAGGGATGAGATGAAAGTGCTAAGAATAGTACAACTTGAAACAACCGAGTTAGCCAAGGGTGTTAGTCCAAGACCACTTGGCTTTTTTTTGGTTTGGGTGCGGCTAATCATGCAGGCCATATAGAGCTGCCACCATTCGGTGTTGTATCAGGTATTAAACTAATAAGAACAGTACTACCAAAATACAGCCAATTAAGGGCCTATGAAGACTGAGCCAAGGTTGGATTGAAGTATTTTATTAGGCTAATCATGATGGCCATGTAGACCACCACCGAGAGGCCTGGAAGTAACAGGGATGAGATGAAAGTGCTAAGAATAGTACTACTTGAAACAACCGAGTTAGCCATGGGTGTTAGTCCAAGACCGCTTGGCTTTTTTTTGGTTTGGGTGCGGCTAATCATGCAGGCCATATAGAGCTGCCACCATTCGGTGTTGTATCAGGTATTAAACTAATATGAACAGTACTACCAAAATACAGCCAATTAAGGGCCTATGAAGACTGAGCCAAGGTTGGATTGTAGTATTTTGTTAGGCTAATCATGATGGTCATGTAGACCACCACCGAGAGGCCTGAAAGTAACAGGGATGAGATGAAAGTGCTAAGAATAGTACAACTTGAAACAACCGAGTTAGCCATGGGTGTTAGTCCAAGACGCTTGGCTTTTTTTTGGTTTGGGTGCGGCTAAACATGCAGGCCATATAGAGCTGCCACCATTCGGTGTTGTATCAGGTATTAAACTAATAAGAACAGTACTACCAAAATACAGTCAAATAAGGGCCTATGCAGACTGAGCCAAGGTTGGATTGTAGTATTTTGTTAGGCTAATCATGATGGCCATGTAGACCACCACCGAGAGGCCTGAGAGTAACAGGGATGAGATGAAAGTCCTAAGAATAGTACAACTTGAAACAACCGAGTTAGCCATGGGTGTTAGTACAAGACCGCTTGGCTTTTTTTTGGTTTGGGTGAGGCTAATCATGCAGGCCATTTAGAGCTGCCACCATTCGGGGTTGTATCAGGTATTAAACTAATAAGAACAGTACTACCAAAATACAGCCAATTAAGGGTCTATCAAGACTGAGCCAAGGTTGGATTGCAGTATTTTGTTAGGCTAATCATGATGGCCATGTAGACCACCACCAAGAGGCCTGGAAGTAACAGGGATGAGATGAAAGTGCTAAGAATAGTACTACTTGAAACAACCGAGTTATCCATGGATGTTAGTCCAAGACTGCTTGACTTTTTTTTGGTTTGGGTGCGGCTAATCATGCAGGCCATATATAGCTGCCAACATTCGGTGTTGTATCAGGTATTAAACTAATAAGAACAGTTCTACCAAAATACAGCCAATCAAGGGCCTATGAAGACTGAGACAAGGTTGGATTGTAGTATTTTGTTAGGCTAATCATGATGGCCATGTAGACCACTACCGAGAGGCCTGGAAGTAACAGGGATGAGATGAAAGTGCTAAGAATAGTACAACTTGAAACAACCAAGTTAGCCATGGGTGTTAGTCCAAGACCGCTTGGCTTTTTTTTTGGTTTGGGTGCAGCTAATCATGCAGGCCATATAGAGCTGCCACCATTTCGTGTTGTATCAGGTATTAAACTAATAAGAAAAGTACTACCAAAATACAGCCAATTAAGGGCCTATGAAGACTGAGCCAAGGTTGGATTGTAGTATTTTGTTAGGCTAATCATGATGGCCATGTAGACCACCACCGAGAGGCCTGGAAGTAACAGGGATGAGATGAAAGTGCTAAGAATAGTACTACTTGAAACAACCGAGTTAGCCATGGGTGTTAGTCCAAGACCGCTTGGCTTTTTTTTGGTTTGGGTGCGGCTAATCATGCAGGCCATATAGAGCTGCCACCATTCGGTGTTGTATCAGGTATTAAACTAATATGAACAGTACTACCAAAATACAGCCAATTAAGGGCCTATGAAGACTGAGCCAAGGTTGGATTGTAGTATTTTGTTAGGCTAATCATGATGGTCATGTAGACCACCACCGAGAGGCCTGAAAGTAACAGGGATGAGATGAAAGTGCTAAGAATAGTACAACTTGAAACAACCGAGTTAGCCATGGGTGTTAGTCCAAGACGCTTGGCTTTTTTTTGGTTTGGGTGCGGCTAAACATGCAGGCCATATAGAGCTGCCACCATTCGGTGTTGTATCAGGTATTAAACTAATAAGAACAGTACTACCAAAATACAGTCAAATAAGGGCCTATGCAGACTGAGCCAAGGTTGGATTGTAGTATTTTGTTAGGCTAATCATGATGGCCATGTAGACCACCACCGAGAGGCCTGAGAGTAACAGGGATGAGATGAAAGTCCTAAGAATAGTACAACTTGAAACAACCGAGTTAGCCATGGGTGTTAGTACAAGACCGCTTGGCTTTTTTTTGGTTTGGGTGAGGCTAATCATGCAGGCCATTTAGAGCTGCCACCATTCGGGGTTGTATCAGGTATTAAACTAATAAGAACAGTACTACCAAAATACAGCCAATTAAGGGTCTATCAAGACTGAGCCAAGGTTGGATTGCAGTATTTTGTTAGGCTAATCATGATGGCCATGTAGACCACCACCAAGAGGCCTGGAAGTAACAGGGATGAGATGAAAGTGCTAAGAATAGTACTACTTGAAACAACCGAGTTATCCATGGATGTTAGTCCAAGACTGCTTGACTTTTTTTTGGTTTGGGTGCGGCTAATCATGCAGGCCATATATAGCTGCCAACATTCGGTGTTGTATCAGGTATTAAACTAATAAGAACAGTTCTACCAAAATACAGCCAATCAAGGGCCTATGAAGACTGAGACAAGGTTGGATTGTAGTATTTTGTTAGGCTAATCATGATGGCCATGTAGACCACTACCGAGAGGCCTGGAAGTAACAGGGATGAGATGAAAGTGCTAAGAATAGTACAACTTGAAACAACCAAGTTAGCCATGGGTGTTAGTCCAAGACCGCTTGGCTTTTTTTTTGGTTTGGGTGCAGCTAATCATGCAGGCCATATAGAGCTGCCACCATTTCGTGTTGTATCAGGTATTAAACTAATAAGAAAAGTACTACCAAAATACAGCCAATTAAGGGCCTATGAAGACTGAGCCAAGGTTGGATTGTAGTATTTTGTTAGGCTAATCATGATGGCCATGTAGACCACCACCGAGAGGCCTGGAAGTAACAGGGATGAGATGAAAGTGCTAAGAATAGTACAACTTGAAACAACCGAGTTAGCCATGGGTGTTAGTCCAAGACCGCTTGGCTTTTTTTTTTGGTTTGGGTGAGGCTAATCATGCAGGCCATATAGAGCTGCCACCATTCGGGGTTGTATCAGGTATTAAACTAATAAGAACAGTACTACCAAAATACAGCCAATTAAGGGCCTATCAAGACTGAGCCAAGGTTGGATTGTAGTATTTTGTTAGGCTAATCATGATGGCCATGTAGACCACCACCGAGAGGCCTGGAAGTAACAGGGATGAGATGAAAGTGCTAAGAATAGTACAACTTGAAACAACCGAGTTAGCCATGGGTGTTAGTCCAAGACCGCTTGGCTTTTTTTTGGTTTGGGTGAGGCTAATCATGCAGGCCATATAGAGCTGCCACCATTCGGTGTTGTATCAGGTATTAAACTAATAAGAAAAGTACTACCAAAATACAGCCAATTAAGGGCCTATGAAGACTGAGCCAAGGTTGGATTGTAGTATTTTGCTAGGCTAATCATGATGGCCATGTAGACCACCACGAGAGGCCTGGAAGTAACAGGGATGAGATGAAAGTGCTAAGAATAGTACAACTTGAAGCAACCGAGTTAGCCATGGGTGTTAGTCCAAGACCGCTTGGCTTTTTTTTGGTTTGGGTGAGGCTAATCATGCAGGCCATATAGAGCTGCCACCATTCGGGGTTGTATCAGGTATTAAACTAATAAGAACAGTACTACCAAAATACAGCCAATTAAGGGCCTATCAAGACTGAGCCAAGGCTGGATTGTAGTATTTTGTTAGGCTAATCATGATGGCCATGTAGACCACCACCGAGAGGTCTGGAAGTAACAGGGATGAGATGAAAGTGCTAAGAATAGTACTACTTGAAACAACCGAGTTAGCCATGGGTGTTAGTCCAAGACCGCTTGGCTTTTTTTTGTTTTTGGTGCGGCTAATCATGCAGGCCATATAGAGCTGCCACCATTCGGTGTTGTATCAGGTATTAAACTAATAAGAACAGTACTACCAAAATACAGCCAATTAAGGGCCTATCAAGACTGAGCCAAGTTTGGATTGTAGTATTTTGTTAGGCTAATCATGATGGCCATGTAGACCACCACCGAGAGGCCTGGAAGTAACAGGGATGAGATGAAAGTGCTAAGAATAGTACTACTTGAAACAACCGAGTTAGCCATGGGTGTTAGTCCAAGACCGCTTGGCTTTTTTTTGGTTTGGGTGTGGCTAATCATGCAGGCCATATAGAGCTGCCACCATTCGGTGTTGTATCAGGTATTAAACTAATAAGAACAGTACTATCAAAATACAGCCAATTAAGGGCCTATGAAGACTGAGCCAAGGTTGGATTGTAGTATTTTGTTAGGCTAATCATGATGGCCATGTAGACCACCACCGAGAGGCCTGGAAGTAACAGGGATGAGATGAAAGTGCTAAGAATAGTACAACTTGAAACAACCAAGTTAGCCATGGGTGTTAGTCCAAGACCGCTTGGCTTTTTTTTGGTTTGGGTGCGGCTAATCATGCAGGCCATATAGAGCTGCCACCATTCGGTGTTGTATCAGGTATTAAACTAATAAGAACAGTACTACCAAAATACAGCCAATTAAGGGCCTATGAAGACTGAGCCAAGGTTGGATTGCAGTATTTTGTTAGGCTAATCATGATGGCCATGTAGACCACCACCGAGAGACCTGGAAGTAACAGGGATGAGATGAAAGTGCTAAGAATAATACTACTTGAAACAACCGAGTTAGCCATGGGTGTTAGTCCAAGACCACTTGGCTTTTTTTTTGTTTGGGTGCGGCTAATCATGCAGGCCATATAGAGCTGCCACCATTCGGTGTTGTATCAGGTATTAAACTAATAAGAACAGTACTACCAAAATACAGCTAATTAAGGGCCTATGAAGACTGAGCCAAGGTTGGATTGTAGTATTTTGTTAGGCTAATCATGATGGCCATGTAGACCACCCCCGAGAGGCCTGGAAGTAACAGGGATGAAAGTGCTAAGAATAGTACTAATTGAAACAACCGAGTTAGCCATGGGTGTTAGTCCAAGACTGCTTGGCTTTTTTTTGGGTTTGGGTGCGGCTAATCATGAAGGCCAGATAGACCTGCCACCATTCGGTGTTGTAACAGGTATTAAACTGCTAAGAACAGTACTACTTAACACAACCTAGTTACCATGGGTCCCAGAGCATATGTTTTATTATTATATTTTGTAAGGGTAATCATGCAGGCCATATAGACCTCCCCCAATAGGGTGAGTAACAGGTATTGAAATGCTAAGAACAGTACTACTTAACACAAAGTTACCATGGGTCCCAGAGCATATGTCTTATTATTATATTCTGTTCGGTTAATCATGCAGGCCATATAGACCTCCCCCGATAGGGTGAGTAACAGGTATTAAAATGCTAAGAAGAGTACTACTTAACACAACCTAGTTACCATGGGTCCCAGACCGCATGTCTTGTTATTATATTTTGTAAGGGTAATCATGCAGGCCATAAAGACCTCCACCGATAGGGTGAGTAACAGGTATTAAAATGCTAAGGACATTACTACTTAACACAACCTAGTTACCATGGGTCCCAGAGCAGATGTCTTATTATTATATTTTGTATGGGTAATCATGCAGGCCGTATAGACCTCCCCAAATAGGGGGAGTTACAGAGATTAAAGTGCTAAGAATGAGGGGCGGAGCCAGCATCTAATCAAGCAGGACGCATAAGTCATGGGCTCCTGTACAATTTCTACATATTAAGCCTCACAGAACATATATTTTACATTCCTTTACTTCATTTTGGGCTCTGTGTTGGAGAGAGGGAGAAAGTAATTCTACAGTACCCTGATCCAGAGGATCCTTTCATATTTGTGACAGCACTGTGTGGGGAGCAAATTGCCTTTCACAACCGCATAGATTTAGCAACTAGCTGATTAGATATGGCGGACTTATATATGCACTTGCAAGCTTTGCTTACAGCCTTTGAGGAGAGGATGGATCATAATTTCTGTGACCTACTATCCGTGGTTAAAGATCTGAGGGAAGAAAAGTCTGATTCGATACCTAAGATGGCGGCCTCCATGGAGTATACTGAGCGCACTGAGATCTTCCGGTGCGCTGTAAATGAGCCTAACGCATTGCCGAAGTCATCTCGGTCCTGTGATGAGACAACTACACTTACTAATTCACTAACCTCAGTTGTCGGTCTTAAAGAGGAGAAGTGCCGCGCAGCTCTAAACCCCCATGGAAACGAGGCGGATACACCAGGTAACACCGAACCGCCTATGTGTGGTTTAAACCTTTATATCGAGCAAGGGATCTCTACCAAAGAAAGGGCCTCGAATATTTACAGATCAGCTGTAGATTCTAACAGCACTGTAGGCCCGCTTGGGACTGATAGAAATTTTTAGATACCGTTCTTCACAGCTACACTTACCCAGGACCCATCTCCTACCGACCTGGCGATGTCCACAAAAGTCAACATATTGCTAGGTTACAGGTCTGACCGGAACCTTGCCACCCTGCGCCCTACACATGGAAACAAGGTATTAACGGAGTATCCCTGTCCGCTACGGCTCCAACAATACCTGAAGTACATACCTGCGCTTCCTACAGAAAATCAGAAGCCAGAACTACAATCCGCATCCCAGCTTCCAGATAGTAAAGGCCTACGGAGAGGCGTGAGTTGAAGCGGTGAGATTGCTTATAAAGCTGACTTTCGCAAAGTTCATACCAATGTTGGAAATAGTTAATGCAGTTTCTCACTGGCTTTGTTTTTTCCCCGCATGCCACCCAGATTATCCCATGGACATACAGTAACTTTGTTAGATGACCCCCACCTCCCGTGAACTCCATCTTCCTCACTATAAGATATTACCCAATTCTGCTCTCAGGCTATTTTGCTTAGTATGAGGTTTGAAGGACTATGTATTATATATTACTTATGTGACTCGTGCTAACCCCATCTAACATGTAGCTCAGGCTTAGTAGAATGAATGTGCTTATGTGTAGAATGTTAAGATAACAGAAATGTACTAATTTATTTAGACTTAGACTAGGGAAAGTCTGACCATGTAGACCACCACCGAGAGGCCTGAAAGTAACAGGGATGAGATGAAAGTGCTAAGAATAGTACAACTTGAAACAACCGAGTTAGCCATGGGTGTTAGTCCAAGACGCTTGGCTTTTTTTTGGTTTGGGTGCGGCTAAACATGCAGGCCATATAGAGCTGCCACCATTCGGTGTTGTATCAGGTATTAAACTAATAAGAACAGTACTACCAAAATACAGTCAAATAAGGGCCTATGCAGACTGAGCCAAGGTTGGATTGTAGTATTTTGTTAGGCTAATCATGATGGCCATGTAGACCACCACCGAGAGGCCTGAGAGTAACAGGGATGAGATGAAAGTCCTAAGAATAGTACAACTTGAAACAACCGAGTTAGCCATGGGTGTTAGTACAAGACCGCTTGGCTTTTTTTTGGTTTGGGTGAGGCTAATCATGCAGGCCATTTAGAGCTGCCACCATTCGGGGTTGTATCAGGTATTAAACTAATAAGAACAGTACTACCAAAATACAGCCAATTAAGGGTCTATCAAGACTGAGCCAAGGTTGGATTGCAGTATTTTGTTAGGCTAATCATGATGGCCATGTAGACCACCACCAAGAGGCCTGGAAGTAACAGGGATGAGATGAAAGTGCTAAGAATAGTACTACTTGAAACAACCGAGTTATCCATGGATGTTAGTCCAAGACTGCTTGACTTTTTTTTGGTTTGGGTGCGGCTAATCATGCAGGCCATATATAGCTGCCAACATTCGGTGTTGTATCAGGTATTAAACTAATAAGAACAGTTCTACCAAAATACAGCCAATCAAGGGCCTATGAAGACTGAGACAAGGTTGGATTGTAGTATTTTGTTAGGCTAATCATGATGGCCATGTAGACCACTACCGAGAGGCCTGGAAGTAACAGGGATGAGATGAAAGTGCTAAGAATAGTACAACTTGAAACAACCAAGTTAGCCATGGGTGTTAGTCCAAGACCGCTTGGCTTTTTTTTTGGTTTGGGTGCAGCTAATCATGCAGGCCATATAGAGCTGCCACCATTTCGTGTTGTATCAGGTATTAAACTAATAAGAAAAGTACTACCAAAATACAGCCAATTAAGGGCCTATGAAGACTGAGCCAAGGTTGGATTGTAGTATTTTGTTAGGCTAATCATGATGGCCATGTAGACCACCACCGAGAGGCCTGGAAGTAACAGGGATGAGATGAAAGTGCTAAGAATAGTACAACTTGAAACAACCGAGTTAGCCATGGGTGTTAGTCCAAGACCGCTTGGCTTTTTTTTTTGGTTTGGGTGAGGCTAATCATGCAGGCCATATAGAGCTGCCACCATTCGGGGTTGTATCAGGTATTAAACTAATAAGAACAGTACTACCAAAATACAGCCAATTAAGGGCCTATCAAGACTGAGCCAAGGTTGGATTGTAGTATTTTGTTAGGCTAATCATGATGGCCATGTAGACCACCACCGAGAGGCCTGGAAGTAACAGGGATGAGATGAAAGTGCTAAGAATAGTACAACTTGAAACAACCGAGTTAGCCATGGGTGTTAGTCCAAGACCGCTTGGCTTTTTTTTGGTTTGGGTGAGGCTAATCATGCAGGCCATATAGAGCTGCCACCATTCGGTGTTGTATCAGGTATTAAACTAATAAGAAAAGTACTACCAAAATACAGCCAATTAAGGGCCTATGAAGACTGAGCCAAGGTTGGATTGTAGTATTTTGCTAGGCTAATCATGATGGCCATGTAGACCACCACGAGAGGCCTGGAAGTAACAGGGATGAGATGAAAGTGCTAAGAATAGTACAACTTGAAGCAACCGAGTTAGCCATGGGTGTTAGTCCAAGACCGCTTGGCTTTTTTTTGGTTTGGGTGAGGCTAATCATGCAGGCCATATAGAGCTGCCACCATTCGGGGTTGTATCAGGTATTAAACTAATAAGAACAGTACTACCAAAATACAGCCAATTAAGGGCCTATCAAGACTGAGCCAAGGCTGGATTGTAGTATTTTGTTAGGCTAATCATGATGGCCATGTAGACCACCACCGAGAGGTCTGGAAGTAACAGGGATGAGATGAAAGTGCTAAGAATAGTACTACTTGAAACAACCGAGTTAGCCATGGGTGTTAGTCCAAGACCGCTTGGCTTTTTTTTGTTTTTGGTGCGGCTAATCATGCAGGCCATATAGAGCTGCCACCATTCGGTGTTGTATCAGGTATTAAACTAATAAGAACAGTACTACCAAAATACAGCCAATTAAGGGCCTATCAAGACTGAGCCAAGTTTGGATTGTAGTATTTTGTTAGGCTAATCATGATGGCCATGTAGACCACCACCGAGAGGCCTGGAAGTAACAGGGATGAGATGAAAGTGCTAAGAATAGTACTACTTGAAACAACCGAGTTAGCCATGGGTGTTAGTCCAAGACCGCTTGGCTTTTTTTTGGTTTGGGTGTGGCTAATCATGCAGGCCATATAGAGCTGCCACCATTCGGTGTTGTATCAGGTATTAAACTAATAAGAACAGTACTATCAAAATACAGCCAATTAAGGGCCTATGAAGACTGAGCCAAGGTTGGATTGTAGTATTTTGTTAGGCTAATCATGATGGCCATGTAGACCACCACCGAGAGGCCTGGAAGTAACAGGGATGAGATGAAAGTGCTAAGAATAGTACAACTTGAAACAACCAAGTTAGCCATGGGTGTTAGTCCAAGACCGCTTGGCTTTTTTTTGGTTTGGGTGCGGCTAAACATGCAGGCCATATAGAGCTGCCACCATTCGGTGTTGTATCAGGTATTAAACTAATAAGAACAGTACTACCAAAATACAGCCAATTAAGGGCCTATGAAGACTGAGCCAAGGTTGGATTGCAGTATTTTGTTAGGCTAATCATGATGGCCATGTAGACCACCACCGAGAGACCTGGAAGTAACAGGGATGAGATGAAAGTGCTAAGAATAATACTACTTGAAACAACCGAGTTAGCCATGGGTGTTAGTCCAAGACCACTTGGCTTTTTTTTTGTTTGGGTGCGGCTAATCATGCAGGCCATATAGAGCTGCCACCATTCGGTGTTGTATCAGGTATTAAACTAATAAGAACAGTACTACCAAAATACAGCTAATTAAGGGCCTATGAAGACTGAGCCAAGGTTGGATTGTAGTATTTTGTTAGGCTAATCATGATGGCCATGTAGACCACCCCCGAGAGGCCTGGAAGTAACAGGGATGAAAGTGCTAAGAATAGTACTAATTGAAACAACCGAGTTAGCCATGGGTGTTAGTCCAAGACTGCTTGGCTTTTTTTTGGGTTTGGGTGCGGCTAATCATGAAGGCCAGATAGACCTGCCACCATTCGGTGTTGTAACAGGTATTAAACTGCTAAGAACAGTACTACTTAACACAACCTAGTTACCATGGGTCCCAGAGCATATGTTTTATTATTATATTTTGTAAGGGTAATCATGCAGGCCATATAGACCTCCCCCAATAGGGTGAGTAACAGGTATTGAAATGCTAAGAACAGTACTACTTAACACAAAGTTACCATGGGTCCCAGAGCATATGTCTTATTATTATATTCTGTTCGGTTAATCATGCAGGCCATATAGACCTCCCCCGATAGGGTGAGTAACAGGTATTAAAATGCTAAGAAGAGTACTACTTAACACAACCTAGTTACCATGGGTCCCAGACCGCATGTCTTGTTATTATATTTTGTAAGGGTAATCATGCAGGCCATAAAGACCTCCACCGATAGGGTGAGTAACAGGTATTAAAATGCTAAGGACATTACTACTTAACACAACCTAGTTACCATGGGTCCCAGAGCAGATGTCTTATTATTATATTTTGTATGGGTAATCATGCAGGCCGTATAGACCTCCCCAAATAGGGGGAGTTACAGAGATTAAAGTGCTAAGAATGAGGGGCGGAGCCAGCATCTAATCAAGCAGGACGCATAAGTCATGGGCTCCTGTACAATTTCTACATATTAAGCCTCACAGAACATATATTTTACATTCCTTTACTTCATTTTGGGCTCTGTGTTGGAGAGAGGGAGAAAGTAATTCTACAGTACCCTGATCCAGAGGATCCTTTCATATTTGTGACAGCACTGTGTGGGGAGCAAATTGCCTTTCACAACCGCATAGATTTAGCAACTAGCTGATTAGATATGGCGGACTTATATATGCACTTGCAAGCTTTGCTTACAGCCTTTGAGGAGAGGATGGATCATAATTTCTGTGACCTACTATCCGTGGTTAAAGATCTGAGGGAAGAAAAGTCTGATTCGATACCTAAGATGGCGGCCTCCATGGAGTATACTGAGCGCACTGAGATCTTCCGGTGCGCTGTAAATGAGCCTAACGCATTGCCGAAGTCATCTCGGTCCTGTGATGAGACAACTACACTTACTAATTCACTAACCTCAGTTGTCGGTCTTAAAGAGGAGAAGTGCCGCGCAGCTCTAAACCCCCATGGAAACGAGGCGGATACACCAGGTAACACCGAACCGCCTATGTGTGGTTTAAACCTTTATATCGAGCAAGGGATCTCTACCAAAGAAAGGGCCTCGAATATTTACAGATCAGCTGTAGATTCTAACAGCACTGTAGGCCCGCTTGGGACTGATAGAAATTTTTAGATACCGTTCTTCACAGCTACACTTACCCAGGACCCATCTCCTACCGACCTGGCGATGTCCACAAAAGTCAACATATTGCTAGGTTACAGGTCTGACCGGAACCTTGCCACCCTGCGCCCTACACATGGAAACAAGGTATTAACGGAGTATCCCTGTCCGCTACGGCTCCAACAATACCTGAAGTACATACCTGCGCTTCCTACAGAAAATCAGAAGCCAGAACTACAATCCGCATCCCAGCTTCCAGATAGTAAAGGCCTACGGAGAGGCGTGAGTTGAAGCGGTGAGATTGCTTATAAAGCTGACTTTCGCAAAGTTCATACCAATGTTGGAAATAGTTAATGCAGTTTCTCACTGGCTTTGTTTTTTCCCCGCATGCCACCCAGATTATCCCATGGACATACAGTAACTTTGTTAGATGACCCCCACCTCCCGTGAACTCCATCTTCCTCACTATAAGATATTACCCAATTCTGCTCTCAGGCTATTTTGCTTAGTATGAGGTTTGAAGGACTATGTATTATATATTACTTATGTGACTCGTGCTAACCCCATCTAACATGTAGCTCAGGCTTAGTAGAATGAATGTGCTTATGTGTAGAATGTTAAGATAACAGAAATGTACTAATTTATTTAGACTTAGACTAGGGAAAGTCTGACCATGTATCTGGCTATTATTCTGTTCTGTTTTTTTTTCCATGCTCTAATATACTTACTGATGCCCCACTGTCTACTCACCAGAGGAGAGAGTACTTTTAAATTCCCTTACTATTTATTTTTGAAGTCTCTATTTTTATGCACTATGCAGCTACTACACTTACCTAGCTGAGTATTTGATTGTGTCAAAAGGCATACAAAAACCGTCTACATTATAATAAGAAACACTCAATATACCAGGAGGAGCTAGATTATTATCTTTATGGGTTCTCCATGATACTAAATGCTACATCTTCCCTTTTACATATTTTTTCTAGTCTGATATTAGCCCTTTCCTGGAAAGATATCTATTAAAGAGACAGTACAAATTCGTATATGTCTTATGAGTACTTAGGCCCCATTTATCACTCATCTAAAATTATTCTGAGTTGCACCCTAGCTACTCCAATTGGTCTCCTCTCATTGTATAGTCTCACCCCTCCCTTTTAGGGATCTTGGTAGAATTATGCTTACATTTTTGTACTCTGCTTTCATTAAGGGGCCAGTCTAGAGAGAACCAGACCCAGTACTTCCCAAATAGACTTGGAGATATCGCGGATAGGGGTCCCTTACATACCTGGGCCTCTTAAGCACCCATACCTAACTTAAGACTCTCCTTCTCACTCCCTCTCACCTAATCCATGGGCACAGACTATAGCCAACAGCCCTGTTATCTTCCTGACATAGTCTTTTACCTAGCTTAGCAAGCTACTGGATCATATCACATTTTTGTCTTTTCTTTACTTTTCTAAACATGCTCAAATAGTCCTCACAAAGGTAATATAGATGCCCTTAGTCCCTGCCCCATCTTAACAGATTACCCACCGTATCCTTCCTACTTAAATGTGTTATATTAACTCGTCATCTCCCTATACACTTCCGGAACCTTTGATAACACACATTTTTCTCAGGAGCCCAACATCTCCCTCCCCCCCACCCCTTTTCTTTTCCTCTCTCATCTTTTCTTCGCTCTTCTTTCTTCCTTTTTTTAAAGCAGCTTTGGTCTGCTGACTTTCCTCACCTCTCTATCTATTTACACACTAGGTCCAAAAGTGACCATTTTCAATGCCAACCTCCTCTCTAACTGTTCATAAACGCCATTAGGTTCAAAAGTAACCTCCTTTATCAGGTGAGGAGCTCATCACAGCAAATAATATAAAATGAGGTTTGAGATGACCTTCCACATAGATTCATTGCATTACCTTTGCCTTATTCAGTTTATATTTGTTTGTTATATTATATATCATCTGTATTTTGTGGTACTTCATATATGTTGTTCTATTGATATAACCTCAATAAAAAATATATTAAAAAAAAAAAAAAAAGTGCTAAGAATAGAACTACTTAAAACACAACCTAGTTAACATGGGTCCCAGACCGCATGTCTTATTATTATATTTTGTCAGGGTAATCAGGCAGGCCATATAGACCTCCCCCGATAGGGGGGGTAACAGGGATTAAAGTGCTAAGAAAAGTACTAATTAACACAAGCTAGTTACCATGGGTCCAACACCGTGTGTCTAGTTGTTATACTTTGTCAGGGTAATCATGCAGGCCATATAGACCTCCCTTGATAGGGGGAGTAACAGGGATTACAGTTCTAAGAATAGTACTACTTAAACACAACCTAGTTACCATGGGTCCCAGACCAGATGTTTTCTTGTTATACTTTGTCAGGCTAATCATGCAGGCCATATAGAACTCCAACGAAATGGGGGGTAAGAGGGATTAAAGTGATAAGAAAAGTTTTACTTAACACAACAAAATTACCATGGGTCCCAGACCGCGTGTCTTTTTGTTATACTTTGTCAGGGTAATCATAACCGCCATATAGACCTCCACCAATAGGGGGAGTTGCAGGGCTGAAAGTGCTAAGAATAGTACTACTTAACACAACCTAGTTACCATGGATCCAAGACTGCATGTTTAATTATTATACTTTGTCATAGTAATTATATATCTAACAAATCTATTTCTCTTCTATCGATTCTATCTAACTATCAATCTATGTATATCTATCTATCTATCCTATCTATCTATCTATCTATCTATCTTCTGTCCGGACTGTTTTGAGACAGCCACTTGTGTTTTTGACACATTTGAAGTAGGAGGACTGACCAATCATCTTCTTCCATCTCCTGGTTCCAAAAATTAAGGCCATATAGACCTCCCCCGATATGGGGAGTAACAGGTTGTAGTAAACTGCTAAGAATAGTACTACTTAACACACCACGGGTCACAGACCGCATGTCTTATTGTTATACTCTGTCAGGAAAATTATATATATTTCAAATCTATTTATTTATCTATCAAATCGATCGAACTATCAAACGTATCTATCAAATGTAGATTGCATCTATTGATCGATGTAATTCGTATCTATAAAATGTATATTACATATTTTGGTTGATGTCATTCGTATCTATAAAATGTATATTGCATCTTTGATTCGATAACATTCATCTCTATCAAATGTATATTGCATCTATTGATCAATGTAATTCGTATCTATCAAATGTATATTGCATCTATTGATCTATGTAAATTGTATCGATCATATGTATATTGCATCGATTGACCTATGTAATCTATGTATCTATCTATCAAATCTATCTATCTCGTGGTTGTGCAAATGGACTGTTTGCGGTTGATTGCGGTGCGTTACACTTGGAGTTTGCTCTGTCACTGTGAAGCGGCCGTAACCCTTACACTACCTGATAGATACAACATCATAACTGATGTTTTAAAGCACGTTATTGCAAACAATTTGGGAATGTTAGGTGATTTAGGCCCTTTATGGGTTAAAAGCAGACTCTGCATAAACTATGTAATTTTCCATGGGAGTTTTGCCAGGGATCCCCCTCCAGCATGCCACAGTCCCGGTGTTAGTCCCCTTAAAACAACTTTTCCATCACTATTGTGGCCAGAAAGAGTCCTTGTAGGTTTTAAAGTTCGCCTGCCTATTAAAGTCAATTTTTAAGTTTGCAACATCACTATGTATAACTCGTTCTGCTGCTTTGTGCTACAATGTAACTCTATCTATCTATCTATTGGGTTCTTGTAAAGTGCGGCTATTCACCCATAAGGATGCAGGACCCACCATTGTGACATGCTAAAAGAACTAAACTGGCTGTCGCTGGAATCCAGACGCACCCTCCATCTTTCCTGCCTTGTGTTTAAGAGCCTTTCTGGGAAGCTCCCACCCTACCTGAGCAGAATGCTCTCCCTAGCTATTCCCACCTCCTATAACCTCCGACCCAGTACCAGCACATAATTTAGCTTGACTCAATACAAAAAGAAAGCAGCTCGATCCTCCTTTTCCTACAGAGCACCACAGTTATGGAAGGACCTCCCGCACACTTTCAAACCTTCCCCATGCCTAATATCCTTTAAGAGATCCCTCTCTACATATCTCAAAACAGAATGCACCTGTCATGGTTGATTATGTATTTCCTACCTGTTCTATGTTACATTTTTGTGCATATATTGTGTATTATTATTGTTTTTGTATTTTATTGTACCCATTGTATCAATGCAATGTTTTGTGTACCCATGACATACTTGAAAATGAGAAAAAATCTCAATGTATCCTTCCTGGTAAAATATTTTATGCATAAATAAATATATATAGATATATACAGTATAGGAATATATATTTAAAAATATATAGAACATATTCCCCTATGAAAAGAACAGTGTAATGTGAAATATTTACAGTACAAACAAACATTTGCAATATTCATATGTATTAAATATGAATATTGCATAAAAATGTTTTTACATGTTTTCAGCTACTTAACTGCAAAGAAATTCCATGCACTTATTTATATGTCTCTATATGTATACATATGTATTTATGTGTTTATATGTATATACAGTATACAGTGGATATAAAAAGTCTACACACCCCTGTTAAAATGTCAGGTTTCTGTGATGTAAAAAAATGAGACAAAGATAAATCATTTCAGAACTTTTTCCACCTGTAATGTGACCTATAAACTGTATAACTCAATTGAAAAACAAACTGAAATATTTTAGGTAAAGGGAAATAAAAATAAAAAACTAAAATAACTGGGGATGTAGCTTTGTTCAGAATTAAGCGATCACATTCAAAATCATGTTAATTAGGACTGAGTACACACCTGCCATCATTTAAAGTGCCTTTGATTAACCCCAAATAAAGTTCAGCTGTTCTAGTAGGTCTTTCCTGACATTCTCTTAGTTGCATCCTACATAAAAAGCCATGGTCCACAGAGAGCTTCCAAAACATCAGAGGGATCTCATTGTTAAAAGGTATCAGTCGGGAGAAGGGTACAAAAGAATTTCCAAGGCATTAGATATACCATGGAACAGAGTGAAGACAGTCATCATCAAGTGGAGAAAATATGATGCAACAGTGACATTACCAAGAACTGGATGTCCCTCCAAAAATTATGAAAATACAAGAAGAAAACTGGTCTGGGAGGCTGCCAAGAGTCCTACAGCAACATTAAAGGAGCTGCAGGAATATCTAGCAAGTACTGGCTGTGTGGTACATGTGACAACAATCTCACGTATTCTTCATATGTCTGGGCTATGGGGTAGAGTGTCAAGACGGAAGCCTTTTCTTATGAAGAAAAACATCTAAGCCTGGCTAAATTTTGCAAAAACACATCTGAAATCTCCAAAAAGCATGTAGGAAAAGGTGTTATGGTCTGATTAAACCAAGGAAAAGCTTTTTGGCCATAATTCCAAAAGATATGTTTGGTGCAAAAACAACACTGCACATCACCAAAAGAACACCATACCCACAGTGAAGCATGGTGGTGGCAGCATCATGCTTTGTGGCGGTTTTTTCTTCAGCTGGAACTGGGGCCTTAGTCTAGGTAGAGGGAATTATGAACAGTTCAAAATAGCAGTCAATGTTGGCACAAAACCTTCAGGCTTCTGCAAGAAAGCTGAACATGAAGAGGAACTTCATCTTTCAGCATGACAACGACCCAAAGCATACATCCAAATCAAGAAAGCAATGGCTTCACTAGAAGAAGATTAAAGTTTTGGAATGGCCCAGTCAGAGCCCAGACCTGAATTCGATCGAAAATCTGTGGGGTGATCTGAAGAGGACTGTGCACAGGAGGTGCCCTCGCAATCCAACAGTTTTGGAGTGTTTTTGCAAAGAAGAGTGAGCAATTCTTGCCAAGTCAAGATGTGCCATGCTGAAAAACTGTAATCAAATTAAAAGGTGCTTTAAAAAAGTATTATGCAACTTATGCAACCATATTATTTTATTTTTTTATTTTTACGTCCCTCCACCTAAAAGATTTCAGTTTGTTTTTCAATTGAGTTGTACAGTTTATAAGTCACATTAAGGGTGGAAAAAGTTCTGAAATGATTTATCTTTGTCTCATTTTTTTACATCACAGAAACCTGCCATTTTAACAGGGGTGTGTAGACTTTTTATATCCACTGTATATATATATATATATATATATATATATATATATATATATATATATATATATATACATATCTGTAAATTCATAAATACACATATAAATACATATGTACACACACACATATACTGTACATATATATATATATACAGTGTGTATATATAAATAAATATATATATATATATATATATATATATATATATATATATATATATATATATATATACACACACACACACACACATATACCTATTTAGACATGTATAAGTATGTATCTCTATGTTAAAGCCCTTTGCAACCTTTTTTTTTAACACCTAGCCCTTAAAGGGACACTGAACCCAATTTTTTTCTTTTGTGATTCAGATAGAGCATGCAGTTTTAAGCAACTTTCTAATGTACTCCTATTATCAACTTTTCTTCGCTCTCTTGCTATCTTTATTTGAAAAAGAAGGCATCTAAGGTTTTTTAGTGGTTAATGAATGTATCTGACTATCAGTGGGAACAACCCAAGTTGTTCACCAAAAATGGGCCGGCATCTTAACTTACATTCTTGCATTTCAAATAAAGATACCAAGAGAATGAAGAAAATTTGATAATAGGAGTAAATTAGAAAGTTGCTTAAATTTTCATGCTCTATCTGAATCATGAAAGAAAAAAATTGGGTTCATTGTCCCTTTAACTTTTTATTGCAATTTAAAAAATAATCATTTTAATTAGCTAGTGTTATTATGATTGTATCTGTACTTTTAAATGTTTGTTTAATGTTTTTTTGTGACACTTTTTACAAACATAACAGTTAACTAGAGCTTTGATGTCACACTAATCCGATGCACATTAGATTAAGTTGCGCTTGAGTGAACGCGATTACTTGTAAAGGCTCTGACACACTGCAAGCGATGCGGCGCAAGGCAAAACAGCTGCTTCGCTCAGCGTTGCATCGCTTCTGAAGATCAAATATTTAATCTCTGAGCGCTCAGCTACGCGACCTGACGCAGCAAAGTGCTCAGAGATGAAAAGGCAGGACACACTGAGCGCGCACATCCGCATCTAAACACTGTGCACCACTCCGCTTGCAGTGTGTCACAGCCTTAATACTACCAACGTGCGCAAACAGCCTTAATAAAGCTGATATTGTTAGCGTGCCACTCCTAGTATGGCCCTGAAATGGTTAAAATCCAAAATCCCTTCCAAATACAGCACTTGTAAATCAGCTGCCTGCAATTCTATTTAGTATGGAGGTGCTGAACAGAGCTCTCCAACGAGTAACCACAGCAACATGTCTGTGCCTTTCTGGAAGACCTGCAGAATCAAAAGATTGTCTTGGAAAAAGACAGAATAGAGCTTTATAATGAAAAAAAAGTGTCTAAAGAAGCTATTTTGTCAAGATGCTTTTTTAATTTGTGAATTGTTGCAAATAATTTGAATTCCGGTTTCCTTTTATCTAAGTCAAGAATTATTTGAGGGCTTGAGTTCCTATTTTAATACACGGAACATTAAAGTCTGATTTGTGTTATTATATGACTACTATAAAGTGCTGAGATCCTCAATCAACTTCCTTTTATTCATATACAATACTTGCTCCTTAATTTAGTATAATGAAATTGTAATAGACTTTGCAGGTTATGTGACAAAACACCTGAATCATAGTCATGTACAAAACAGGATTAAAAAAAAAAGAAAGGATAATAAAGTGAAAATATTAACTATTTCATAGGCGAGGTGCAAGTTCTTGAGATGGTAACCACGCCAGATAAAAGTAGGGGAAAGCACCTGCAACTTTTTTTTACAGAAATGTAGTAGTTAAAGGGACATTGTACACTAGATTTTTCTTTGCATAAATGTTTTGTAGATGTAGATGATCCATTTATATAGCCCATCTGGGAGTGTATGTAACAATGTATAGTTTTGCTTTTTTTTTTTTAATAACATTGTGCTGATTTTCAGACTCCTAACAATGCCCCAAAGTATCAGATGTAGACCCAGATTGTATAATGGGTCTTTTCAAATTCAGGGGAGGGTCTACTCTTCCTGATTTATCAGCCCCTTTTAGTGGGTGTCCAAGCCTAAGTTTATTAACAGTGCTAAACTGGGAGCTTCTAAGTAAATTTTAAAATATTTTATCCTGCATTTTCATATCAGTATCTGTGCATATTCTTCTTTATAGTAGTGTCTATTACATGCAGTTATATGAAAATGGTGTATACTGTCCCTTTAATAAATAAAACCTGCAGAATATGTCAGACCCTCTCTAGCATTACCTGATTCTAATCCATCAGAATTGTGTGAGAAAACAAAATATATCACATAAGTGTTTGTATAATATTTTAAGCTTATCCAGTCCATATGAAGAGGGATATTTATCAAGCCGTCAACTATGTTGCATTCGACGGCACCAATACGCTCGCCTAACATTGCCTAACATCGGTCGCGGACCTAATTATGCTCTCCTTATCTATAAAAAAAGCTGTCATAAAGCCACGAACCAAGTACGGTGTAATGAGCAGCGGACTGTTGTTAACTAACAGTCATCAATCTCGCTGCTATTTGGCTTTTCCCAACTTTATTTATACCCTGTCACTAAACACCGCCACTATACTAAAATGTTTAACCCCTATCCCGCCACTCCCGGACCCCGCCGCAACTAAATAAAGTTATTAACCCCCATCCCTCCGCTCCCGGAGCCCACCGCAACTCTAATAAAGTTATTAACCTCATCCCACCGCTCCTGGACCCCTCCACAACTAAATAAATGTATTAACCCCTAAACCCCTGGCCTCCCACATCACTACCACTTACTAAACCTATTAACCCCTAAACCTGCCAGCCCCCCACATCGCCATAAACTAAATTAAGCTATTAACCTAAACCTAACAACCCGCTAACTTTACATTAAATATTAACTCATCCCTATCTTATAATGCATTTAAACTTACCTTTAGAATTAAATTAAACTATATTAAACTACTAATTAACCTACCCTAACTATTATACTAAAATCCAATCAGCCAATAGGATTGAGCTCACATTCTATTGGCTATTCCAATCAGCCAATAGAATGCAAGCTCAATCCTATTGGCTGATTGGATCAGCCAATAGGATGAAAGCTCAATCCTATTGGCTGATTGCAACACCTTAATTCCTATTGGCTGATAGAATTCTATCAGCCAATCGGAATATAAGGGACGCCATCTTGGATGATGTCATTTAAAGGAAACTTCATTCTGCAACAGACGTCGTAAGAAGAGGATGCTCCGCGCCGGATATCTTGAAGTTAGAGCCGCTCTACGCTGAATGGATGAAGATAGAAGATGCCATCTGGATGAAGACTTCTGCCCGCTTGGATGAAGACTTCTGCCAGCTTCGCTGAGGACTTCTGCCACTTGGATGAGGATGGATGGTTTTTATTTGGGGGGTTTGGTTGTGTGGGTGGTGGGTTTTACTGTTGGGGGGGGGTGTTTGTATTTTATTTTACAGGTAAAAGAGCTGATTTCTTTGGGGCAATGCCCCGCAAAAGGCCCTTTTAAGGGCCATTGGTAGTTTATTGTAGGCTAGGGTTTTTTTTATTTTGGGGGGGCTTTGATAATTTATTTTTTATTTTGTGTAACTTAGTGTTTTTTATTTTGTGTAAATTAGTTGTTATTTTTTTGTAACTTAGTAATTCTTTATTGTAGATTTAAATAATTTGAGTAGGGTTAGGTTTTTAAATATGTAATATAGTTAATTTAATTTGTAGTTTAATGTTATTTTAGTATAATAGTTAGGGTAGGTTAATTAATAGTTTAATATAGTTTCATGTAATTTTAGTATAACAGTTAGGGTAGATTAATTATTAGTTTAATATAGTTTAATGTAATATTAGTATAATAGTTAGGGTAGGTTAATTAATAGTTTATGACAAAGAAGATAGAGGGCGCCACATAGTGCAGATCAATTTACTCCACAAGAGATGACAGTAGATATTAAGAATCTTACTCACGTGGTCAAAAGCACCAATGTGCAGTGCAAGCAGTCCAGAACCAACCGGTCGTCCGGTAGACACAATGGAATTCAAACAGATGGAATCCTCGTCCCACCAGGGGGAGTCCAGAGATCCCAGATACAGATGGAGGTCCGTGAGGCTCAAATGAAGAGGTAGTCAGTGGATTGAGTCCCCGTCAAACCAGGGAGAGTCCAGAGATCCCAGGAATGAGTGGGAAGATGGATACTTCCCAACCCTATAACCTATATAGGTATAGCCTGATGAAACAGTGCTGTGACACTGAGAAACACGTTGCTGTTGTTTTTAATTATTTTAATAAATGTATTCACCCTCATCTTGCTGCTTTACAATTATTGGGAATTATCCATCTTCCATCTTGTGGAACTCTCTGCCTCGCTCTACAAGACTCTCCCCTAGTTTTGAAAGCTTCAAGCGCAATCTAAAGACTCTACTATTCAGGGATACATACAACCTACACTAAACGTTCCTATTCCCAGTTTCTCTCCTCCATTACTATCTGCCATGAACCCCCTTAGCATGTAAGCCTAAGAGCCCAACTGTTTGCAGGTCACCTTCATAAGAGCTGACTGTAACAGTGCAACTCTTGGAAGGGTCCTTTACCCATTTGATCACTATAAATGTTACCTTGTATACCACATATATTTATAGTGCTGCAGAATCTGTTGGCGCTCTTCTACAAATAAATGATAATAATAATACAAATTACAAAATCTAGAACTCACAGAGGAGGAAGAGATTTGTGAAGATGGCCCAGAGACACCCGAAACTAAACCGCGCATAACTAGTGAATCAGAAATTTACCATTTGGATAGATATATTCACCAAAATAATCTACAAACATTTCAGAAAATGTATAAATAAAAGAAACCATTGTAAAAAAAAAAAAAGAACTAACTCTCACCACAATCACTCCAAAAACATTTAAGTCACAAATCTGAGCAGGGCTACATATAACATCCCCTCAAAAAAGAATAATAAGAAACCCTGGAAGAACATCACATAACCAATATAGAGACAAACAAGATTATTATTATTTTTTTATTGAGGTTCAACACAAGGAATACAACCAACATATGCCAATACAGAAAATATAAATAAAATTTGTCTCAATGTATACGTCTTATACGAGCCAGAAAAAGAAAATAAAGGCAAGATATACATTCCAAGTTATATGACATTTTTTAAGGGTACTAGGGTACATAATGTTTGACAATTAAGCTGTATACCTTCTATATGATATATGAGGCCACTTTTGGACCTTCTGGGTAATATCACAATTCCAAACTACTGAAGGTATTCTTGAACCTGAGGAGACCACTCTTGGGTCTCAAATAGTGAACCTCATTTCAATTTTTTTGAAGAAAAGATAATTTGCAGGTAACCCCTATTTTCAATTGCTAAAGCTTAGACAGAATAGATCTCCATATGAAAAATATTTGCCACTCTTGGATTAAGAATATTAATATATATTGTGATTGGGGAAATAGTCAGGGGCACATAAAAAATATCAAACATATAGGGCCACTCATGGGTTCTAGGCATAAAGATAAATATATACACTATGGCCTCTAGTTATCAAGCCGTCAACCGCAAATAAGCTGGAATTTCGCAGCGTATTTGTGGCGGGGCTTATTCGCCTTAGTTATCAAGCCCTACTGCCCGGCAAAAGTAGAATATAGTGACGTAAGCTTCTATCCGCCGGACTCAGTCCGACACAGATCGATGCTTACGTCACTCCAGATTTTCCGAACGCAAGTTCGGCACAATCTGACTACTTTTGGTAGTTATCAAACTACTAGCAGGTATGCTCGCCACTATTCCGGGCCAGCGTACCTGGATTTCAATCCGCCACCCTCGAGGCGGCGGATCCCATAGGAATCAATGGGAGTCTGACCATAGCGAAAGCTCATGTTCGCTGCTGCCCGATATCCCATTGATTCCTATGGGAAACGTCTGCACCTAACACCCTAACATGTACCCCGAGTCTAAACACCCCTAATCTGCCCCCCCTACACCGCCGCAACTAAATAAATGTATTACCCCCTAAACCACCGCTCCCGGACCCCACCGCAACCTACATTATACATATTAACCCCTAGTCTGCCGCCCCCTATACTGCCGCAACTAAATAAAGTTATTCCCCCCTAAACCGCCACTCCCAGACCCCGCTGCAACTATAATAAATATGTTAACCCCTAAACCGCTGCTCCCGGACCCCGCTGCCACCTACATAATACCTATTAACCCCTATCCTGCCCCCCTATACCGCTGCCACCTATAATAAATTTATTAACCCCTATCCTGCACCCCCCCCTACACCGCCGCGACTATAATAAAATTATTAACCCCTAAACCTAAGTCTAACACTAACCCTAACACCCCCCCTAACTTAAATATTAATTAAATAAATCTAAATAATATTACTCTTATTAACTAAATTAATCCTATTTAAAACTAAATACTTACCTGTAAAATAAACCCTAAGATAGCTACAATGTAATTAATAATTACATTGTAGCTATTTTAGGATTTATATTTATTTTACAGGCAACTTTGTATTTATTTTAACTAGGTACAATAGTTATTAAATAGTTATTAACTATTTAATAACTACCTAGCTAAAAGAAATACAAAATTACCTGTAAAATAAATCCTAACCTAAGTTACAATTAATACACTATCCTTAAATTAATTAAATAAATTAGCTACCAATACCTACAATTTAATACAATTAGATAAACTAAACTAAATTACAAAAAAAACAAACACTAAATTACAGAAAATAAAAAAATATTACAAGAATTTTAAACTAATTACACCTAATCTAAACCCCCTAATAAAAAAAAAAAACAACAAAATAATAAAAGTCCCTACCCTATTCTACATTACCAAGTAACCATCTCTTTTACCAGCCCTTAAAAGGGCTTTTTGCGGGGCATTGCCCCAAAGTAATCAGCTCTTTTGCCTGTAAAAAAAATACAACCCCCCCAACATTAAAACCCACCACCCATATACCAATACTCTAACCCACCCAAACCCCCCTTAAAGGGACATAATACTCACATGCTAAATCAATTGAAACTGATGCAGTATAACTGTAAAAAGCTGACAGGAAAATATCACCTGAGCATCTCTATGTAAAAAAGGAAGATATTTTACTTCACAATTTCCTCAGCTCAGCAGAGTAAGTTCTGTGGAAAAAGTTATACTCAGCTGCTCCCAGCTGCAGGTAAAAAAATGAAAAAAAATGAAGAAATGAACAGCAGCCAATCAGCATCAGCAGTGCTGAGGTCATGAACTCTTACTGTGATCTCATGAGATTTGACTTAACTCTCATGGGATTTCATAGTAAGCTTCCTTTACCTGATTGGTGAAATAATATGAGAGTGCACGATGCTAGTCCCTTCAGATGTCCCAGGACAAACACACTAAAATGCTGCTTAGAAATCCTTTACAATGGGAGGTGGCTACTGAGGAACTTTTGAGGTAAAATATCTTTCTTTTTTACATAGAGATGTTCAAGTGATATTTTCTAATCAGCTTTTTACAGCTATACTGCATCACTTTCAAGTGTTTAAACATTTGGGTATTATGGCCCTTTAAATAAACCCCTGAAGATCTCCCTACCTTGAGTAGTCTTCACCCAGCTGGGCCGAAGTCTTCATCCGATGGGGCAGAAGAGGACATCCAGACCGGCAGAAGTCTTCATCCTATCCGGGCAGAAGAGGACATCCGGACCGGCAGACATCTTCATCCAAGCGGCATCTTCTATCTTCATCCATCCGACGAGGAGCGGCTCCATCTTCAAGACCTCCGGCGCGGAACATCCTTCTTGCACGACGACTACCCGACGAATGGCTGGTCCTTTAAATGACATCATCCAAGATGGCGTCCCTCGAATTCCGATTGGCTGATAGGATTCTATCAGCCAATCGGAATTAAGGTAGGAAAAATCTGATTGGCTGATGCAATCAGCCCATCAGATTGAAGTTCAATCCGATTGGCTGATCCAATCAGATTTTTCCTACCTTAATTCCGATTGGCTGATAGAATCCTATCAGCCAATCGGAATTCGAGGGACGCCATCTTGGATGACGTCATTTAAAGGACCAGACTTCTGCCGGTCTGGATGTCCTCTCCTGCCCCATCGGACGAAGACTTCGGCCTGGCTGGGTGAAGATGACTCAAGGTAGGGAGATCTTCAGGGGGGTAGTGTTAGGTTTATTTAAGGGGGGTTTGGGTGGGCTAGAGTAGGGGTATGTGGGTGGTGGGTTTTAATGTTGGGGGGGTTGTATATTTTTTTTTTTTGCAGGCAAAAGATTTTTTACTTTGGGGCAATGCCCCGCAAAAAGCCATTTTAAGGGCTGGTAAATGAGCTGGTTACTTGGTAATGTAGAATAGGGTAGGGACTTTTTTTTTTTTTATTTTATTTTATTAGGGGGCTTAGATTAGATGTAATTAGTTTAAAATTCTTGTAATTTTTTTATTTTCTGTAATTTAGTGGGGGGGGGGGTTGTAATTTAGTTTAGTCTATTTAATTGTAGGTATTGGTAGCTAATTTATTTAATTAATTTAATGATAGTGTAGTGTTAGGTTTAATTGTAACTTAGGTTAGGATTTATTTTACAGGTAATTTTGTATTTCTTTTAGCTAGGTAGTTATTAAAGGGACAGTATACACTCATTTTCATATAACTGCATGTAATAGACACTACTATAAAGAATAAGATGCACAGATACTGATATAAAAATACAGTATAATACTGTTTAAAAACTTACTTAGAAGCTGTCAGTTTGGCTCTTTTGAAAAGGTAGCTGGAAAGCCCACTGCAAGTGGCAAATAAGACACTCCCCCCTCCCCCTTCTTTTGCATATGAAAAGACCCTTTACACAAACAGCAGCAAGCTAGAGAAGGTAGCTGACCGTATTCACATAAAACTTTGGGGCTTGGTTAGGAGTCTGAAAATCAGAGCAATGTTATTTAAAAATAAGCAAAACTATACATTTATTTAAAAAAAAACTTCATGGGCTATATAAATAGATCATCTACAAAACATTTATGCAAAGAAAAAATGAGTGTATAATGTCCCTTTAAATAGTTAATAACTATTTAATAACTATTGTACCTAGTTAAAATAAATACAAAGTTGTCTGTAAAATAAATATAAATCCTAAAATAGCTACAATGTAATTATTAATTACACTAGTCCTAAAGCCCGTTCACACGGGCCGTGTTGTGCAGACAGACATGCCGTTTAGCCAATTAGTGCAGACTCCTAAATAACTCCACGGGAGTGAGCACAATGTTATATATATGCCACACATGAACTAATACTGTCTAACTGTGAAAAACTTTCAAAATGCTCTGAGTTAAGAGGCGGTTTTCAACGGTTTAGAAATCAGTTTGAGAATACCACCAAGGGAACAAAGTAAATTTGATGATAAATGTAAAATGAAAAGTTGTTTAAAATTGCATGCCCTATCTGAATCATGAAAGTTTAATTTTGACTAGACTGTCCCTTTAACTAGGTAGCTATTAAATAGTTATTAACTATTTAATAGCTATTGTACCGAGTTAAAATAAATACAAAGTTGCCTGTAAAATAAATATAAATCCTAAAATAGCTACAATATAATTATTCTTTATATTGTATCTATATTAGGGTTTATTTTACAGGTAAGTATTTAGCTTTAAATAGGATTAATTTATTTAATAAGATTTATTTTATTTCGTTAGATTTAAATTATATTTAACTTAGGGGGGTGTTAGTGTTAGGGTTAGACTTAGCTTTAGGGGTTAATACATTTATTAGAGTAGCGGCGAGGTCCGGTTGGCAGATTAGGGGTTAATAAATGTAGTTAAGTAGCGGCGACGTTGGGGGGGGCAGATTAGGGGTTAATAAATATTATGTAGGTGTCGGTGATGTTAGGGGCAGCAGATTAGGGGTATATAGGGATAATGCAGGTTGCGGCGGTGTGCGGTCGGCAGATTAGGGGTTAAAAAATTTTATTAGAGTGACGGCGATGTGGGGAGACCTCAGTTTAGGTGTACATAGGTAGTTTATGGGTGTTAGTGTACTTTAGAACCGGCTTTAGCCCATAAAGCTCTTAACTCCTGACTTTTTTATGCGGATAGAGTCTTGTCGTTAGAGTTCTAACGCTCACTTCAGCCAAGACTCTAAATACCAGCGTTAGAAAGATCCCATTGAAAAGATAGGATACGCAATTGACGTAAGGGGATCTGCGGTATGGAAAAGTGAGCGTTAGACCCTTTCCTGAGTGACTCTAAATACCATTGGGCGGCCAAAACCAGCGTTAGGACCCCTTAACACTGGTTTGGACGGCTAACGCAGAACTCTAAATCTAGACGTTAGGGTTTATTTTACAGGTAAGTATTTAGTTTTAAATTGGAATAATTTATTTAATGATAGTGTAGTGTTAGGTGTAATTGTAACTTAAGTTAGTTTTTATTTTACAGGTAATTTTGTATTTATTTTAGCTAGGTAGCTGTTAAATAGTTATTAACTATTTAATAGCTATTGTACCTAGTTAAAATATATACAAACTTGCCTGTAAAATAAAAATAAATCCTAAAATAGATACAATGTAACTATTAGTTATATTGTAGCTATATTAGGGTTTATTTTATAGGTAAGTATTTAGTTTTAAATAGGATTAATTTAGTTAATAAGAGTAAAATTATTTAGATTTATTTAATTAATATTTAAGTTAGGGGGTGTTAGGATTAGTGTTAGACTTAGGTTTAGGGGTTAATAATTTTATTATAGTGGCGGCGGTGTAGGGGCAGCAGGATAGGGGTTAATACATTTATTATAGGTGGCGGCGGTATAGGGGGGGCAGGATAGGGGTTAATACATTTATTATAGGTGGCGGCGGTATAGGGGGGCAGGATAGGGGTTAATAGGTATTATGTAGGTGGCGGCGGGGTCCGGGAGTGGCGGTTTAGGGGTTAACACATATTTATTATAGTTGCGGTGGGGTCCAGGAGCGGCGGTTTAGGGGTTAACATATTTATATAGTTGCGACGGGGTCTAGGAGCGGCGGTTTAGGGGTTAACATATTTATTATAGTTGCGGCGGGGTCCGGGAGCGGCGGTTTAGGGGTTAATAACTTTATTTAGTTGCGGGGGGCTCCGGGGGCGCCGGTATAGGGGGTAGAACAGTATAGTATAGTGTGAGTGCTTAGTCACAGGGGTATCAATAAAGCTGTAAAAAAGCTGAAGAGCAGCGAGATTGATGATTGATAACTATCACAGTCCGCTGCTCATCGCCCCGTACTTGGTGCGTAGCTTTTTGACAGATTTTTTGATAACTTTGGTGAGCGTATTCAGGTCCACGGCGGCAATGTGAGGCGAGCTTCGGCGAGCGTATTGGGGCCGGCGAAGGCAGGTAAGTACGGAGCTTCATAACTAGAGGCCAAGATATGTATGGGTCTTTAGGTATTTTAGCTATGAAACAACATTTTAAAGAATATAAAACTATAGGAGCATGAAAACTATAAAATAACATTTAAGAGGCATATATGTATTGATTAGGACTATCATATGGGGAAATCCTATCTGTAGGGGGAGCAAAATGAATAGGCTCGGAGATCAATTCGTCTCAAAGCATAAGGAAAACAAGGGTCCCAAATTAATATAAATTTAAGAATAATTAGGGGAGCATGACTAAGAGTTAATTATGAACCCGAAACATTGCTGTATTTCTGTGGCTCCCCCACATTTTCAATAAAGTCCAATTTTGTTTCGCTGGAGCTTTGGATTCTTTGTAGGTTATTAAGGGGCACCATGTGTCTTGTATATATCTTAGAGGAAGTCTAAAACAATATGGTAACTCTAAACAGCAGAGCAGTTATCAACAATAATGTTAATAGTCATCCCACTTGCATCATACCAAAGTAAAGTATAGTATATAAGTGCATAGCTCCTAAGCCTAGAAATTACTATAAACCATTAAAGAGGTGCTATCAGCAGAGGTTAACAATTCTGGTACTGTCTCTGGTCTTAGCAATTAGTGAGTGTAAGACATATATGGTAACTACCAATACCAATTATATTGACACTCTAAGTATATGTAATATATGGTGTGGGTTATAGATCTATGCATATATCAGAACTCTCTTTGTAAGTATGCAACAGCTTTCTTAACTCAGTGTAGTCGTGCCACCTTGGCCGCTGATGGCACTTCACTGTGGTCTAAGTATCAAATATAAGTAGGGTAAGTGTTAAATGACTGTAGGAAAAGAAAATGATCAGTTCCCTCTAATTTAGATAAAACCAAACTTTATCAGATACAGATTAAAACATTGAAGAAAGCTTCAATACAAAACCAAAGTGGGTGCAGCACTTCGGCTTACTCGTTTCGGCTGCATAGCCGTAATCATAGCCTATAGTGCTGTACCTTACACTCTATTTTAAAACAAGAAAAAATGAGCCAATTGGCTCCAGTTCAAACATTAATTAAAAGAATCTATGCCCACTAAGTTAACTTTTCATGGCCTGCCTGGAAGCAAGTGGAAAAATCTGCTCGTACAGACTTAAAGCTAATGTGTGTGCAAGCAAATTATTACTGTACATTTTACAATTTACATTTCTGGCAACACAAACTATACAATTTACAAAACGAAACTGAATACTATGTGCACATCAGTATTAATGGTGTATTCCCTACACCTGTCACAAATGTTCATGCTGTTATATCCTTATTCCTGTGACCCACACAATAAAATGATATATATTATATTTAAATTTGGATAAAAAAATAGGAGACCACAATACTTACATATGTACAGATATTGGGTATGTACGAAGTTATATTAAATAGGGCTGAATATATTCCACTATTCTATTGAACCAAATGACAATATATACGGCTAGATTTAGAGTTTTGTCAATCGGAATTAAGGTAGGAAAATTCTGATTGGCTGATGGAATCAGCCAATCAGATTCAAGTTCAATCCGATTGGCTGATCCAATCAGCCAATCAGATTGAGCTCGCATTCTATTGGCTGTTCCGATTCCATCAGCCAATCAGAATTTTCCTACCTTAATTCCGATTGGCTGATAGAATCCTATCAGCCAATCGGAATTCGAGGGACGCCATCATGGATGACGTCCCTTAAAGGAACCTTCATTCTGTTTTAGGACATTGGAAGAAGAGGATGGATCCGCGCCGGAGGTCTTGAAGATGGAGCTGCTCGTCATCGGATGGAAGAAGATAGAAGATGCCGCTTGGATGAAGATGTCTACCGTTCCAGATCTCCTCTTCTGCCTGGATAGGATGAAGACTTCTGCCGGATGATGGACTTCTTCAGCCGCCGCTTGGATCAAGACTTCAGCCTGAGGATGGACGTCTTCAGCCCCCGCTTGAGCTTGGATCAAGACTTCAGCCGGAGGATGGACGTCTTCAGCCCCCACTTGGGCTTGGATCAAGATATCGGAGCCTGGACCGATCTTCAGGGGCTTAGTGTTAGGTTTATTTAAGGGGGGTTTGGGTTAGATTAGGGGTATGTGGGTGGTGGGTTGTAATGTTGGGGGGGGTATTGTATGTTTTTTTTCCAGGCAAAAGAGCTGAATTCTTTGGGGCATGCCCCGCAAAAGGCCCTTTTAAGGGCTGGTAAGGTAAAAGAGCTTTTCTATTTTAATTTTAGAATAGGGTAGGGCATTTTTTTATTTTGGGGGGCTTTGTTATTTTATTAGGTGGCTTAGAGTAGGTGTACTTAGTTTAAAATTGTTGTAATATTTTTCTAATGTTTGTAAATATTTTTTTATTTTTTGTAGCCCAAAACCAGCGTTAGGAGCCTCTAACGCTGGTTTTGACGGCTAACGCCAAACTCTAAATCTAGGCGATAGTTTTTGAATGTTAAGAAAAAGTACAGCAATGGAGACCAATTTGTAAAAATATAATAAATAAATAAATGAACAATAATGAATTAGAACATGGAGTATGGATAAAAATATCTATACTATAATTGCGTTTGTAATGTCCGTCGCCGTCGACAGTTGTGCAAACATCCATTCCTCAATGGAATGTTGGCATCATTTCAAAAATGGCAGGGTGGTGAAAGAATCTACTGAAGGTGGATTCTTTCACCACCCTGCCATTTTCAGAATCCCCCGGGATGCAGCAAAGGCAAACGGAGCATTACAAAAGCAAAAACTAACCGCCCGCATCAAGTATTAAAAAAAAAATGATTACCGCACGCATCAAGTATTAAAAAAAAACTAACAGCCCATATCAAGTATTAAAAAACAAACAAAAAAATTAACAGAATAAAAACAAACCTCCCACACGAAGTATTAACACATACACCGCAAACCCCCACATCGCAAAATAATAAAGTTATTAACCCCTTAATCCCTGAACCGTCAACCACCCACATCGCAATAAACCTAATTATCCTATTAACCCCTAAACTGCAAAACCCCTACATCACAATAAACATATTTAACCTATTAACCCCTAAACCGCAAAACCCCCACATCGCAATAAACCTATTTACCCTATTAATCCCTAAACCGCAAAAGCCCCTCATTGCAATAAGCCTAATTAACCTATTAACCCCTTAAACCGCCAAAACCCACAATGCAAAATAACTAATTAAATTACTAAGCCCCCTGACCTAACACCCCCTAAAGTAACACCCCCTAAATTAAAACAAATTAACTAAACTAAAAATTACTAGAGTTACAAAAAATAAACAAAGCTAAGATTACAAAAAATAAAAAAGGCTAACATTACAGAAAATAAAAAAAACAAATTACCAAAGTTTACTAAATTAAACCTAATCCCTATGAAAATAAAAAAGCCTCCCCAAAATAAAAACACCCCCTACTCTAAGAATAAACTACCAGTAGTCCTTAAAAGGGCTTTTTGCAGGGCATTGACACCTCTTTTACATTAAAAATACACAAAGTTGGGGCGGAGCCTAGCCACAAACAGAGATGGCAGCACATTAACAGTGCTCTGTAGTCCCCGTTGTTTTCTCGCCTAAATTCAATTTGAATATACAATTTAAAAACCCGCTACCAGGCTCTGCTGTAACACCCAAGATCTCAGGTGTCCTGCAGTATCTTTCTTGTACCTGCTTCTAACATAATAAAAGACGTCATCACCAGCTCCCTGTGCGGCTCAGGGAAGGAACGCTGTACTACGAGGCTCCTGGAGCTAGTAACTACTAAAGACCCGCATCGCAATTGTCCCCGACCCAGAGTACGAATCAGGTACTTACCCTTTATTCCCTGGGGCCACTCAGAACTGACACAGACATTGCGCACAGGCTTCACACAAGCGGCCATTAATACATAGGCCTCAGACCGCACAAGTCATACACAGGCAGCACCCACGTGGTTGGGTTGAGACGCAGCTAGCTGATAAAAAAAAGACATAAAATCCCCAACACATAACAGAGCTACAGGTGTTTTTTGCGGGGTGTTTGTTGTGAGGAATTAAGAATATATTTCTGTTTGGCTGCTGACAACACTTAGCTGCACGGATTAATAAAGCAAACCGGCATATTAGCCTATGAATATTTGGGACATAACTGACCTTAACACTGTCATAACTTGATCAGATTCTTTTGGCCATCCGGAGAGGCAGTATATTATTATTATTATTATTATTATACTTTATTTATTAAGCGCCAACATATTCCGCAGCGCTGCCCATGGATACAATTCATTTAAATAAAACAATACAAGACTTGTAAGAGACAGGACAAAATTTACAAACACATACAGGAGGAATTGAGGGCCCTATACCCGTGGGAACTTACAATCTAGAAGGGTAGGAAGTTGGGAAACAGGAGGTGAGGACTGCAAGATTGAGAAGGATGTTAATACAGAGTTAGATGAGGGAGATGTTAGGTAAGTGAAGTTAATTTATTATTGAGTTGGGTGGTAGGCTTCCCTGAACAGAAAAGTCTTCAGGGAGCATTTAAAGGAAGAAAGATTAGGGCAAAGCCTGACAGCAAGAGGGAGAATGTTCCAGAGGGTAGGTGCTGCACGACAGAAGTCCTGCAGTCTAGCATGAGAGGAGGTGATAGTTGCGGATGCAAGGAGCAGGTCATTGTTGGATCTTAGTGGACGGGCTGGAGTATACTTGTGTATTAGAGAGGATAGGTAGAGGGGAGCGGCGTTGGTGAGAGTTTTGTATGTAAGGTTGAGAATTTTGAATTTAATTCTGCTGTTAATGGGGAGCCAATGAAGGGACTCACAGAGAGGTGCAGCAGATACAGATTGACGGGAAAGGTGGATCAGCCTGGCAGAGGCATTTAGGATGGATTGAAGGGGGGAGAGGCGGGAAAGAGGAAGGCCAGCGAGTAGGTTGTTGCAGTAGTCAAGTCGGGAGTGGATTATTTGCTTTGTGGTGTCAGCGCTCAGAAAAGTATAAATAAAGAGAGTGTGTATTGGACATACTTGGGGACCGGATTATAGAGCTGGGTTGATTGTGTGGATCCACACGGTGGTGCATACGGATCTGAATTGTGCATACAGAAATATGCACTTCAAAGAAAAAACAAAAAAAGTAGAAAAAAAAAAAGAACTAAGCAAAATTTCCCAGCCTGTGGGGGGACTCTCAGAGTGGGGAGGGGGTCTTTGTTCCCCTGAGTGTATAACGAATCAACATAATGGCAAGCAAAAGGAACACTAAACCATCTAAGGGTATACACTCCTCTATAATGGAGAGCTATCTGATTCCAGCTGAATCCATTATACCCCCTAACAGAGCTGCACATGACCCAACAGCACAGATTATCACGGCTCAGATGCATGAAACTGTGCCTGAGACCCAATCCCATAGCTACCTCACGAAAGAAGACATTGTGCACTTATCCTCTAAGGAGGACATCAGGAATGCAATGCAGGACTTTAAAACTATGTTTGGGGAGCTTAAAAGGGACATAGCGGTGGTGGATCAGCGTGTCACTCATATGGAGGAAAAGCATGAAACCCTTAGCTCTGACATACAACAACAGTCCAGTTACCTACAAGCTCAGGAGGGCATGGTCCATACTTTAATGGACCGCATAGAGGATCTAGAGAACAGGAGCAGGAGGAACAACCTTCGCCTGAGAGGCATACCTGAAACAGTAGATCCTCCTGCCCTGCAGCTCCACATTCAAGACTTCATCAGCTACCTTAAAAATAATGATGCTGCACCAGACATACAGATAGAAAGAGCCCACAGGGCCTTGTGCCCTAAACCCCCAAGCAGAGCTCCCCTAGAGACATAATAATGAAATTCTTGTCTTTTAAGGACAAAGAAGAGGTCATGAGAATGGCTAGAGCTAGGCACCCAATCGAGTTCAGGGGGTCGGAGATCCAGGTGTATTCAGATCTTTGCCCAACTACTCTACAAAAACGAAGGGATATGAGATTTGTCACAGTGGTGCTGAAGGAGAAGAAGATCCCATATAGATGGGGCTTCCCTACTTGCCTGATTGCTACAAGAAATAACATCTCACACATCCTCAGGACCATAGAAGACCTCCCAGTTTTAATCAAGCACTGGGTCTGGACATAAGGCCTCCTCAGAACATTGATGCTGCCATGCAGGGCCCTCAACATGTGGACCATGGGGACGCTCATCAGCCCGGCTGATGAAGGGTCAAAGATTCTGAACTTTCTGACTTCTACAGATTAAATCTCCCTGATCTGAGAATATTGGTGCCCTACCTGAAAGGCACTAAGCCAAAAATCACTTATGGACTGTAAGGTAGTATGCAGTTAATAATCCTGAAGTTATAAATGTTGCATAAATGTTACTGTTCTATTTATAAATGTTATATTTTACATTTCTGTTTCTCAAAGACCTATTGTACAATACTTTATCTTAATTATATGATTGTTTAATAGAATCCAGATTGGTGTAATGGTCAGAAGTTAGCCTGGAAGACGGAGTACTGGTTGGGCATTAGGGATTACCTCTTACACAATAAATCAGATCACTGCCCACAGCTCGTTTCCCGGTATGGACCCTAAGTTATGTATTATGAACACCAGACCCTACACTTAATATTACCTTATCTCATGCCACATTAGATTTCAGTTGTGACCAATTGGAGGGTATGTTGTTGTGATAAATCTGGGCAGGCTTAAAACATTGCACGCATACTAAGGGTCTCAGCATCTTGATGTATAGGGAACTAGTTATGTAGTAAGATGTATGTTTATCAGTTCATGTTGAATTACTAAGAAAATGTTTATATTTTATCTAACTAGCGAGAAATACACGGGGACAACTACCCCTGATTGTTTATTGTAGTTGTAATAGATTAGTTCTAAGATAGAATTTACTGACTGTCTTTCTTGACCAAGGAAACTTGGACCCAATAAGAGTAAATATTACCTATTCTTTTTAAAACTTGTCCATGTAAGTTGTTCTATGTCGGAATGACGACACGACAAGTAAGAACAAGAATAATGGAACATAGCAGGAACATTAGAAATGCTCATAAGGACATGGAGAAAAACAAACTGATAACTAGTGTAGCTAGACTCTTTGCTTAAATTTTCAGTACTGCAAAAGGCAACTTTAGGCATAAGAGGAGGCAACTTAGAGCAAACACTACTTAAGATGGAGTGTAGGTGGATACACCTATTGAATAGTGTGAAACCTCATGGACTCAATGACAACAACAACTATCATGTATATCTGGAATAATTAATTGAGTGTATGTCCAAACAACATCATATAGTTTGAAATATAACAAAACTAAGAAGACATACAAAGCTATAGTACAAATGTTTATAACACACGTGTTATAATATACACAATCAAAATAATAACTATCAACAATTTTTTATTTTTTTTTATTTTTTTTTCTAGCACATAGCATTATAATATTAATTAATAATATATAGCACTCACTGTTATCATCTAACACACCCTTACCCACATATTCCCTTTTTATTAATGATTGAGTAATATTATAGTTTCATATTTAGTATATAATGCCCTTTAAGTTTAAAGTATAATGTTTAAAAACACAACACTACAATATCACTTTCTCACATTATTATGGATCACCATTCATTCCTTATAATTATTAATAGTCAATCCCCTAACGGTTCTTTCATGATATAATTTCTCACATTAGCACCATTAAAATTTATTCACAGGATCAATTCTTTATTTGAAGCACTTTTTCTTTGCTTTACATTAGTCACGCTTGACACTACTAGTTTTGACCAAAGTTTTGCTTTTAAGTCATAAATCCCACATTTAAATCACAGAAGTACTTAATATATGCACAGTTGATATTTTAAGCTTAGAATTGCATTGAATAAGTTTATACATTAATTTTGTAATAAACATTCCAGAAATAGTTTCACACTCCCCCATCAAAATAATAAGTACATGTGTCTGCAAAATTAGACATATGGAAAGCAGTTTAAAAATTTTATGTGCGAGTCAAACTGTCGTTGAACATCGACACGTTTACTCTTTACAATCTAACAACAATTCCTTTGCTACACAGTAACCATGACAGTTACACGCTGTCTCCATGGCAAGTAAAGTGACATCACAAATCTAGTGATGGACATGAGCTCTACCAACCGGCATAGCAACTCTAGACCAATCAGATTCTAGAGGTGGGGAATAAGAAACCAATATATTTCCGGAAGTATGCCGGCCCGGGTAACCCCTCTGAGGATGCGTTAGTGAAACGCTGCGTCAGGGGTCCTCTTTTTTTTAAATTGCCTCTCTTGTTGTAAAAATAATGTAGGAAACTTTAGCTTTAAAACAATTTTCTTTAAATTAGCACTTAGCGGTTTTGGTTCTTCACAGGTATAAGCAGCTGTAATTGGTATTTATCTTAGCGCAAAAAAACTGAAAACTGTTGGCGTCTCTATAGTATAATCCGGGTAACGCTGGGCTAACCGAAACTAGTGGTACAAAGATTCTAGTTAAAACTTTTGTAGTAATACCTGATACTATCATACAAAATTTAGATAAGCTGTTTAGCATACTAGCATAAGCATAGAGCCTACTTTATAGCTTAAAGGGTGAAAAATACAGGGCTAACTATAATCGAGATATAAGGGGTATATAGTATAAACAGCTAAATTAACCATCACAGAGTGGTATAGAGCATAAACGTATTAGAACTTACCTGATATCCTGCACCAATATACACGTTAAAATACTTGATATATTATGTCAGCTATCACAAGCTGAAACTTTGTAACATTTCAGCATCATTTAAGCATAGGAAATGCGATATAATATAAATGTTCACACTGTATAAAGGTGGTATCAGTAGAATTTAACTTAAGTATCTATTTGATACAGATACTGAGAGTTTGTGAAATTTCATTACTCATTATGATGCTTAATGACAATTACTAGACACAACTACGTGTAGTATTTACAAGTGCAGACTATCTTAAATCAAAACCAGCACAAGCCTGGGAACCCCTCCTGTAGTTGTAGACATACAATTACACATAATTAGGTCTATACAAGTCAAAGTTATAAGTCAACATAATAATAAAGCATTAGCCCTGCACTGAAGTAACTCATAATTAAATAATCTACAATACCTAGAGTGACATATATATATATATATATATATATATATATATATATATATATATTACTAGTACTCCCTTACTGTATTCAGGTTTCCTGTAAAGATACATTAGACGAGAACCAACACTTACGCAGCAGATACTAAAAATTAAGAGCTGTGTTATACACTCCTGTTGAAGTGCCAAAAAGCAAACTCACAATAAGAGACCACAGAGGTAAATGATAATAGGTATATAACGTACAAATATTCCTTAGTGGTAATCTAATAGATTGGCCAGCTATAAGGCCACATAGACCCACAGTAGATCAACAGATATATATATACCTATAATACAATCTGGGTCTCATAACATTACTACTAAGTGCTCCATATACTTAGCATTGTAAATGCTGAAGATTGAATAACCAACAGAGAGAGTGTTTTTAACATTTTCAAGGGAAGCATACACACATACTTAATGCTGTCTTTTTAAATTTAATTAATAAAGGTTATATTTTAAGTTCTGGTATCTTTTTGCTCCAAGTTCCAGTAATCAACCAAACTAATTTATATAATTGAATTACAGTGTATAAAAGCATTCTTTTTTTTGTACTGACTTGCTTACACAGCAGGTACAGTCCATCTTTGTAAATAAAGTTTTTCATATGCTTACGCACTGCTCCTTAAGTGTTCAGGTATAAATCTTAAATCGAATTACTTTAAGTAAAAAAATCAAAGTTAAGAGACAAAACACTTAGGCAGATAATTCTTTAAGCCTCTAATAATAAAGGTTCAAAACTTCTCCCTAAATACATCTTTTTAAAACTTGTCTTCCTAGAGAAGACCCCCCTTTTTTCTTTCTTACTACCTTCAATAAGCCCTCTCCTCCCCTCCTTACTTACAAACTTCTCCCCCCCCCCCCCCTCCTTTTGTGCCCATCCCTTTTTTTTTTTCCTCCTCTTCATACTTTGTCCCTCCGGTCCTCCACATATTCACACTACACTCATCTGTTGTACTGAAGCCATCTGCGCAAGATGCCTTGCCACCTAGACAGATATAAACCTTTGTTGGTTGAGCTCATATCTATAAATACCAAAGGATTGAATAGCCCTAATAAACGTTCCATTGTGTTAAGAGACCTACAAAGGGTGGGGATATAGTATATTTACAGGTGACTCATTTCTCGGCCTCACACGAACCGAGGTGGTACAGTGGCCAGTATCCTGGTGCCCATTTCACTTCAGGCCTTTAAAAAAAAAAAAATGGGGTTGGATTTATTTTCAGCGCAAGAATGCCTTTTCAGCTTTTGCAAGCGTACAAAGACCCAGAGGGCAGATATTTGGTTCTCACTGGATCCCTGTTTGGTAGACCCATTACCCTTGCAAATGTATATTGCCCGAATCAAGCCCAGCACCTCTTCTTACAGAAGGTCATGCATAAAATTCTTGAAATGCAGACAGGGGTGTGGTACCTGGGAGGGGACTTCAATGCACCTCTGGATCCCTCTCTCGATACCTCCAATGTTGTCTCCAGCGCTCCTCATAAAACTTTGAAGCGTATCACAACATCACTGGCAGAATTGGCTATTCATGATATATGGCGATTACAGCATCCGTCGGTTAAAAATTATACTTTTTACTCGCACCCACACAAAAAATATTCTAGAATAGATTACCTGTTCACTGACTCTACGGGCCTCATAATCACTAAGAGTAGCAACATTTACGCTATCTATCACATGGTCCTATCATGCCCCAGTGGGATGCTCTATTCAATGGCCCAATACCCCTATAACTCCTTACGTGTGCAGTCTCGATGACACGCTTCTGGATGATCAGTTGTTCTGCTCTGATATCCGGAAATCCTTGACAGAATTCTTTCATATTAACGCTAATGAGCGGTTGAGGGACACCACCATTTGGGAGGCACATAAGTGAACTATTAGAGGTCTCATGATCAAGAGAAGAGCAAGACTGAACAGTCTTAGGAAGGAGCAATACCGTACTCTCTTGACACAAGTCGAGAGAGCGGAGCGACTTCACAAGCAGCACCCACTCGATGAGTCCAGTCTGGGACAGCTGACCCAGGCAAGAACTGATCTGCTACAATTCTTACAAGAAGAGCATCAAAAACAAGCTCTTATCCTGAGGCGACTTTACTTTGAACAAGGTGATAAGCCGGGGATACTCCTCCCTAGGGCTGTCGCGCGGAAAAAATTGAAGGCATACGTGCATCACATGATACATAGTGAAGGCTCGATTAGAGCTGACGGTAAATCAATAGCGAACACCTTTAGGACCTACTATGAGTCCCTGTACAACCTGCGTTGCACCGCTCGACCTAAAGGGGATGACCCGAGGTCTCCATGGGGGGACGGAGACTTATCGGACTATCTAGAGGGAGTGAATCTCCCCAAACTAACAAACGAGGAGATGAAACTATTGGACTCCCCGATTACATCAGAGGAGGTGCAAAAAGCAATTAAAGACCTACCATCCGGGAAATGTCCTGGACCTGACGGTTTTGGACTAAAATATTATAAGATATACACAGATATCCTGGTCCCCAAACTAGTGAGCATATTCAACTCACTATCAGAAACCCCCAATCTTCCAGGCTCCATGCTGGAGGACTATATCACAGTGATCCCCAAACCTGGGAAATCACATGACAAACCCGAGAACTTTAGGCCTATTTCGCTGTTAAATTCGGATGTGAAAATCCTTGCGAAGGTTATGGCTACCCGCCTGAATAGATGCCTCCCCGGCTTGATATCAACCGATCAAGTGGGATTTGTGCCCGCCCGCGAGGCGAGGGACAATACCCTTAAGATCTTGCAAATGATTACTCATGCCCACATAAACAAACTGCCACTCTCCCTGGTCACTACAGATGCAGAAAAAGCATTTGATTGGGTGGACTGGCAGTTCATGCGACTCACGCTGGAGAGGTTTGGCTTCGGACCTAGCTTCATAGAGTGATGTCTCTATACTCGGCCCCAAACACAAAGGTAAGAGTCATTGGCACTCTATCGGAAACTTTCCAGATAAAGAACGGGACTAGGCAGGGTTGCCCCTCTCGCCGCTCCTGTTTGCTCTCACTATAGAGGTCCTAGCAACCAAAATCAGATCCAAACTGAGAATCAAGGGATTCCCCATTGGCAATATTGAACAAAAGCTCTCGATGTATGCTGATGATGTTCTCTTGTCGCTCTCTGACTCGTCAACTCCTTGGGAGAAGCACTTACAGAGAGCTCAGCCTTTGGCAGAGTATCTAATTTCCTCCTTAATCCCCAGAAATCCGAGATCTTAAACATTACGGAACTGCCTGAAATGTTTGATGCTCTCCGCTCTAACTGCCCGATAAAAGTAGCGAACAGTAATATTAGATACTTGGGACTCACTATCTCACCAAACGTATTGGAGATTATGGATCTAAATTACAAAACCATCCGTGATGATATTATCAGGGATCTTTCTAATTGGAAAAAAAATCCCTCTCATGGATGGGTCGGGTCGGGGTCATTAAGATGAATGTGTTGCCAAGGGTGCTGTATGTGCTGCAGACGATCCCGGCTCTGTCGGCACTGCATTATATCCAACAAATACAAACGGCTGTAGAGGCCTATATATGGAATGGCATTAGGCCTAAACTTAACAGACATTCCATATATCTACCCAGAGAAAGAGGTGGGCTGGGTGTTCCTCTTTTCATTGAGTATCAAAGGGCCATATTCCTCCAGAGGATAGTTGAGTGGAATCTGAATTCTCATAACAAACTCTGGATACAAATTGACAATGAAATCATGCGGAGGGGAAACGTAGGGACGTTGGCATGGATTTCTGCTAGGGGACGCCCACGTAAGATTTCATCTTACCCCTTGATAGCAGATATATTGAAGACATGGGACAGTCTTCTGGCAGGGGGCACATGGGTATCCTCTCCTGCTTCACCAAACATCCCTGTCTGGGAGAATCCGGATTTGGGAATGGAAACTAGACCCCATGTTTTGGGAGAGTATTACACCCTGGCAGAGACATCCATCTCTAATATCTTACAACAAGATAAGGTCAAAACACAAGCTGAACTGGCTGAATGGGAAAGTGCTAGTTTTTCATCCTAGTTCAGGGTAGCACAGATCACACACTACCATCATACTCATCAGGATCGGGGAGGGCTGTTTAGGAATAGGACACCATTTGAAGTATTGTGTACAATGACTCAGAGTCCCACACATCTCATATCTCAGCTATATAAACTCCTATTGACTAAAGGAGGCTCTATCCTCCTGACATACGCGAATACTTGGCAGAGAGAGCTTGGACAGGAGATAGATACCAAAGACTGGATGAAGATTTTTGCAAGAGCCAGGAGGGCCTCAGTCTCAATGAGACTCCAGGAGATGCACTATAAGCTTTTAAGTAGGTGGTACTTGACGCCACATAGACTTCGAAAAATCTATCCACACACAAACGGGGAGTGCTGGAGGGGTTGCGGAGAGGAGGGAACCCTTCTTCACATTTGGTGGTCATGCCCACATATACAGCCTTTCTGGGAGGGGGTGCTGGGAGGAATGAGCAGTATCCTCAAGATGATAATTCCACCAAAACCAACATACTTGATTTATCACGAATTACCTAAAATAATTGGGGAAGATAAGTACTTACTCCTTTTGCTGATGCTGAATGGTGCAAAGGGGCTCATACCAGCATATTGGAAAAAAACTCGAACTCCAAGTGTCCAGAAGTGGAGGGCTGAAGTGGCGGACCTCCTCAAACTTGAACGCTATCACTACCTAAAAATTGGGAAATTGACTACACATGAAATGATGGTGTTAACCCGGGCAGGTAAAGAGCTTTGATGAATAAGCCATTCACACATTCACTGAGATCACTCTCAGCCCCCTCCCCCCCTGTGCCAAAGCCCCTCCTCCTCCTCCCTCCCCCTCCCTCCCCTCCCCCCTCCCTTTTTTTCCCCCTAACCCCCTCTCTCTCTTCCTCTTTCTACCCTGAGTTTAATGTTCTGTTATTCCACTCTTACACCCTTTTGGGTGTGGACATCAGGCATCACATTATTCTCAGCAGTATGAAGCAGGTATGCTGAAAATTCTTAATTACGTTTTATTTAATATCCTGATGTAAAGTTTAAAAATACATGTATGTCATACAATAAGTATTTATTATCACAACGAGCAATCTTGCTCGATGAAACAAGCTTAAAGGCATCGGACCATCTATCAACAGATCTTGATGAGAGAAGGCTGACTCCATCACTAATAGGCTTGAGACTGCAAACTTATAAATACTACTAAAATATATAACTAAATATTCAAGGCTATGACTATGTTTTCACTGTTAATATGTTGAACTGCGAGTTATGTTGTAACTCTTGTCAAAATAAAGCTTGTTTTAAAATAAAAACAAATACACAAAATCCCCCCTAACAGTAAATCCCCCCAACCCACCAAACCCCTTAAAAAAAAAGAACCTAACACTAAAAAACCTAAACTACCCATTGCCCTTAAAAGGGCATTTATCTCTTTTACTGCCCATCCCTAATCTAAATAAAACAAACCCCCCCCCCCCAAAAAAAAACTTTGAAAAACCTAAGTCTAACCCCCAGGTTGGTACTCACGGTTGCTGAAGTCTGGCAGAGAAGTTCCTCTCCCATGCGGTGAAGTCTTCTTCCAAGCGGAACCTCTTCTTTCTTCTTCCAGGAACATCTGGCGCAGAGCAGAGGGAGGAGCTGAAGACCGATGACCATGGAGCTGAACTGAAGACCAGCGAGCCATGGAGCGTGGAGGATCTTCTTCGTAAGATCGCCGCCGTACACTGGATAGTGAATTCAAGGTATGTGATTAAAGATGGTGTCCCTTGAATTCCTATTGGCTGATTTGATTCTTCAAATTCAAGTCAGCCAATAGGATGAGAACTACTCAAATCCTATCGGCTGTTCAAATCAGCCAATAGGATGAGAGCAAGTGAAATCTTATTGGTTGGTGAACAGTCAATAGGATTTCACTTGCTCTCATCCTATTGGCTGTACACCAGACCAGCCAATAGGATGAAAGCAAGTGAAATCCTATTGGCTGTTCACCAACCAATAAGATTTCACTTGCTCACATCCTATTGGCTGATGAGAATAGGAATGCAAGGTACCACAATAAATATGGGGTACCTTGCATTTAATCTTCAGTGTGCGGCAGACGATCGCATGAAGAGGAACCTCCACGGCGCTGTGGAGCACCGCCGCCAAGGACCATTGCCGCCTCCGAGGATCACCACATCTGGAAACACCGTTCTGCATCTCCACTCCACGCCACCTTCGCTGTGGATGAAGATGATGGATCTGTCTGGAAGAAGATTTTCTCCGCTGGACTTTCATTTTTATGGGGTTTTTTTTCTTTTTTAATTTAGGAATTTTTTGGGCAATTTGTTAAAGAGCTAAATGCCTTTTTAAGGGCAATGCCCATACAAATGCCCTTTTCAGGGCAATGGGTAGTTTAGGTTTTTTTTAGTGTTAGGTTTTTTATTTTGGGGGGTTTGGTGGGTGTGGGGATTTTACTGTTAGAGGGGACGTTGTGTATTTTGTATGTAAAAGAGCTGATTATCTTGGGGCAATGTCCTGCAAAAGCCCTTTTAAGATTAGATTAGGGAGTGTTTATATTTTGGTGGGCTTTTTATTTTCATAGGGATTAGGTTTATTTTTTTTAAATTTGGTAATTTGATTTTTTATTTTCTGTAATGTTAGCCTTTTTTATTTTTTTGTAAACTTAGCTTTTTATTTTTTGTAACTTTAGAATTTATTAGTTTAGGTAATTTGGGTTAATTTAAGGGGGTGTTAGGTTAGGGTGCTTAGTTATTTAATTTTTTATTTGCGTTGTGGGTTTTGGCGGTTTAAGGGCTTAATAAGTTAATTAGGTTTATTGAGATGTGGGAGTTTTGCGGGTTAGGGGTTAATAGGGTAATAAGGTTTATTGCAATGTGGGTGGTTGACGGTTACGGGATTATTGATTTAATTTTTACTTGCGATTTTTGTAGGATAGCGGAAATATAGGTAAAGAAGTGTTAGGTTTATTATTGGGAGGCGGCTCAGTCTACACATTATTTATACAGTCACAATGCATAGTGACTGTATCAATAATGTAGACACTGACACTACTATAATAAGCAATTGTAATATATATCTATACAGTGGAGCAAAAAAAGTATTTAGTCAGCCACCAATTGTGCAAGTTTTCAAACTTAAGAAGATGAGAGTGGCCTGCAATTTTCATAATAGGTATACCTCAACTATGAGAGACAAAATGTGGAAACAAATCCAGACAATCACATTGTCTGATTTGGAAAGAATTTATTTGCAAATTATGGTGGAAAATAAGTATTTGGTCAATATCAAAAGTTCATCTCAATACTTTGTTATATATCCTTTGTTGGCAATGACAGAAGTCAAACATTTTCTGTAAGTCTTCACAAGGTTGTCACACACTGTTGCTGGTATGTTGGCCCATTCCTGCATGCAGATCTCCTCTAGAGCAGTGATGTCTTGGGGCTGTCGCTGGACAACACGGACTTTCAACTCCCTTCAAAGGTTTTCTATGGGCTTGAGATCTGGAGACTGGCTAGGCCACTCCAGGACCTTGAAATGCTTCTTACGAAGCCACTCCTTCGTTGCCCGGGTGGTGTGTTTGGGATCATTGTCATGCTGAAAGACCCATCCACGTTTCATCTTCAATGCCCTTGCTGATGGAAGGAGGTTTGCACTCAAACTCATGTACATGGATCAATCGTCCTGTTCCCTTTGCAGAGAAACAGCCCCAAAGCATGATGTTGCCACCCCTATGCTTCACAGTAGGTATGGTGTTCTTTGGTTGCAACTCAGCATTCTCTCTCCTCCAAACAGGACGAGTTGTGTTTCTACCAAACAGTTCTACTTTGGTTTCATCTGACCATATGACATTCTCCCAATCCACTTCTGGATCATCCAAATGCTCTCTAGCATACTTCAGACGGGCCCGGACATGTACTGGCTTAAGCAGGGGGACACGTCTGGCACTGCAGGATCTGAGTCAGTGTAGAGTGTTACTGATGGTAGTCTTTGTTAGGTTGGTCCCAGCTCTCTGCAGGTCATTCACTAGGTCCCCCCATGTGGTTCTGGGATGTTTGCTCACCGTTCTTGTGATCTTTTTGACCCCACGGGGTGAGATCTTGTGTGGAGCCCCAGATCGAGGGAGATTATCAGTGGTCTTGTATGTCTTCCATTTTCTAATTATTGCTCCCACAGTTGATTTCTTCACACCAAACTGCTTGCCTATTGCAGATTCAGTCTTCCCAGCCTGGTGCAGGTCTACAATTTTGTTTCTGGTGTCCTTCGACAGCTCTTTGGTCATCACCATAGTGGAGTTTGGAGTGTGACTGTTTGAGGTTGTGGACAACTGTCTTTTATACTGATAGCAAGTTCAAAGAGGTGCCAGTAATACAGGTAATGAGTGGAGGACAGGGGAGCCTCTTAAAGAAGAAGATACAGTTCTGTGAGAGCCAGAAATATTGCTTGTTTGTAGGTGACCAAATACTTATTTTCCACCATAATATGCAAATAAATTATTTCCAAATCAGACAATGTGATTGTCTGGATTTGTCTCTACATTTTGTTTCTCATAGTTGAGGTATACCAATGATGAAAATTACAGGCCTCTCTCATCTTCTTAAGTGGGAGAACTTGCACAATTGGTGGCTGACTAAATACTTTTTTGCCCCACTGTATATAAAATGTACCTACTGACACTTTAAATAATTTAGCATTTAGCCGTATGCATTGAAAGGAAGTGTATGTATAAGTGTCAGTTTGTACATGATTTTTATTAATGCTTATTTTTCAGTGTCAGTGTCTACATTGTTGATACAGTAACTATGCATTGTTACAGTATAAATTATGTGTGGGCGGAGTTACGGAAATTGCCGATTGCAACTTCCGAAAATATTTTTTACGGGCATAGGAATTAACATATACGTCAGTGTCAATCAAACACTGCACATTTGTGGAAAGCCATGGCTCTCACTCGCAGCAAAGCGTATCTGTCGCTCGCGACTAACCACGCCCCTTCCTCGTGCCGGTTAGTCAATTTAAATAATTAGTTAAAACATTACCTGACGCAGTTAGGAAAAAGCATTCTGTGAGGATAGTTGTTGTAGAGAGAGATCAGTTAGTTTAATAGCGGAACATCGTATTTAGTTTAATTTTTTAGCATATTAGCTATTCTTTTCAAAAGCTTTTTTTAAAAAAGCTAAAGATAAGCCTGTTGTTTTTTATTTTTAACAGCTTCTCTCAAAAGAAAAACGATTGGACATATTTTACCTCATAAGCTTCATAGAAAGCTAAATAACAGAATCTGAACATACTTATAAAGATTTTTTAAAAGCTAAAATAGTTAAAAAAAATGTCTGTTGCTATATAAGTAACTCAGTAGGATACATTGTAGAATAATTTATATAAATATAAAGTATACTCTTTATTTAAAAGGTATACTATATTTTTTAAAGTTATTTTTTTTTTTTTAATTTAACTATAGATTAGAATATTATAAGAAATGGAGGTTTGCAACATCTGTAGATTAAATCAGAAAAAAAGGTGTTACAACACCAGTAGATTACTTTATATATACATATATATATATATATATATATATATATATATATATATATATATATATATATATATATATATATATATATATATATATATATTACAGAAAAAATGAAAGTAAATCTGCACTTAGGGATGTATTGCTGAGACCCAAGTAATGTACCTGGACACAAAGTCTAAATATCTTGATGTGCTACTGTATATGTGGATGTTACCAAATATATAATTAAATATGTAAAGAAAAAACAACCTATAGATATTAACACCAATGAGTCTTTTTATCGTATCACTAGGATACAGACCTAGTCCAGCATAAAGGTTATTGAGTCAGTAGGTTGTCCACAGCAGGGTCAGGTTATAACAGCTCGTGTGACAGTTCCCAAGTGCCTTTTGTCTCTCTGCTGCTTCGTCCGGTAATGAGAGTCCCCTCTTGAAAAAGTGGATCCTCCCCAGGAAGTTTCTGAAAAAGTGGAGTTTGGACAAGTGCACAAGAAAGCACACCTAGTGAAGCCTGTTTACAACAAAGAATTCACTGTATACATGTATAATTAACCACTCACGTGATTTAACCTCATCCAGTATGAGGTATAGATAAGACACTTTTGTTAGAGGTGATGTCTCTTTCCGCTCTCCTTCTGCATTCCCCACTATGGTTCTCCTGTTATTCTTCAACTTGTTTCCAGGCTGTATATCCCCAAGAGTGGAGGTAGGTGAACTCAAAGGGTTTATCCACTGTATGATCCGGGGGGCTTCTAACAAAAGTGTCTTATCTATACCTCATACTGGATGAGGTTAAATCACGTGAGTGGTTAATTATACATGTATACAGTGAATTCTTTGTTGTAAACAGGCTTCACTAGGTGTGCTTTCTTGTGTGCTTGTCCAAACTCCACTTTTTTCATATATATATATATATATATATATATATATATATTAGTGTATATATATATATATATATATATATATATATATATATATATATATAAAGTGTAAGAATAGACAAGCGCACAAAGGCACTCATTCAGGCCCATTTATCAAGCTCCGTACATTTTTTGTAAAGATGCACTTATAAAAAGTGGAAATATCCGCACTCACTTGGTTTTACCTCATCCACTATGAGGTATTTTATCAGCACGGTGTTAGTAGATTTTCTCTCCTTGATCAGAGCCCTCCAGCATCATTTTGTTGGCCCAGTTTGTCCAGGATCTTTAATGGTAATGTCCCAGCAGAAGATATGTACTGCATAAACTCCCAAGGAATACAAGGGGTTAAGGAGATCCTACTGTAGTTATAACAGTAAACAGACTAATGATGCCATGGTAGGGGATATACTAACACTTTGTAGGTATGTGCAGAAAGTGGTTTTAATGGTAAAAACACGAAATATTACACTTATATACAAATACAATAATAAAAGTTCCAAAAACTGAGAAAAAAACTCTCCTCCACTTATGGAGGTACACTTTTATAACAAGCAATAAAGACCAAAAAGAGCGGTAGTCAAAATTTGTTTACAGGATCAGTTTGTTAATCCTGTTAGCTGCAGACTAATTTGCTCTTAATGTCAAATAAATATATATAGCTATGGAGCGCTTAAAGTATAAAACCGCTACTGCACTGTTTTAATGTGCAACAGCTGTTACCTCACTTCGCTCCGTGTAAGACAGTGTATGTCGTGACGTGTGATGGGAGGTGGAGCCTAACGCGTTTCTCAACCAATACGTTGCTTCTTCAGAGGTGAGGGCCGCCCCTCCAACCTGTATGTTTAATGCGAAAGCTTCCTGGCAATTAGCCTGTCATAAGCCCCTAAACGCTATCTTAATTAGGGCAATAATTTCATACGTTGTAATATTCAGCAAACTTTTTAAAAATAAATTAATACATGTAATAAAAAAAATACATAGATTAATTGTTCATAAAAAAACTATCGGCTAGATTACGAGTCTTGCGTTATGAGTAAAAAAGCAGCGTTAAGGCTCATAACGCTGCTTTTTACTACTGCTGCTATTACGAGTCTTGTAGGTACAGCTGTCCCGCACACTTTTTTTGCCTTACCGCAAATCAACTTACGCAATTTGCGTATAGTCTTTTTTCAATGGGACCATTGCGCCGGTATTACAAGTTTTTTTTTTAGGCCAAAAAGTGAGCGGTACAGCCTTTCCCGCAAGATTCGTAACGCAACCTAAAGTCAGTAGTTATGAGTTTTACACTACAAATCCGTAGAATAAAACTCATAACTAAAGTGCTAAAAAGTACACTAACACCTATAAATTACTTATTAACCCCTAAACCGAGGCCCTCCCGCATCGTAAACAGTAAAATAAAATTATTAACCCCTAATCTGCTGCTCCCGACATCGTTGACACTATAATTAAAATATTAACCCCTAAACCGCTGCACTCCCGCCTTGCAAACACTAGTTAAATATTATTAACCCCTAATCTGCTGTCCCTAACATCGCCGCCACCTACCTACATTTATTAACCCCTAATCTGCCGTCCCCAATGTCGCCGCCACTATATTATATTTATTAACCCCTAAACCTAAGTCTAACCCTAACCCTAACACCCCCTAACAAATATAATTAAAATAAATCTAATTAAAACCTTCAATTAATAACTAAATAATTTTACTATTTAAAACTAAATACTTACCTATAAAATAAACCCTAAGCTAGCTACAATAAAACTAATAGTTACATTGTATCTAGCTTAGGGTTTATTTTTATTTTACAGGCAAGTTTGTATTTATTTTAACCTTAAGATCTTGCAAATGATTACTCATGCCCACATAAACAAACTGCCACTCTCCCTGGTCACTACAGATGCAGAAAAAGCATTTGATTGGGTGGACTGGCAGTTCATGCGACTCACGCTGGAGAGGTTTGGCTTCGGACCTAGCTTCATAGAGTGATGTCTCTATACTCGGCCCCAAACACAAAGGTAAGAGTCATTGGCACTCTATCGGAAACTTTCCAGATAAAGAACGGGACTAGGCAGGGTTGCCCCTCTCGCCGCTCCTGTTTGCTCTCACTATAGAGGTCCTAGCAACCAAAATCAGATCCAAACTGAGAATCAAGGGATTCCCCATTGGCAATATTGAACAAAAGCTCTCGATGTATGCTGATGATGTTCTCTTGTCGCTCTCTGACTCGTCAACTCCTTGGGAGAAGCACTTACAGAGAGCTCAGCCTTTGGCAGAGTATCTAATTTCCTCCTTAATCCCCAGAAATCCGAGATCTTAAACATTACGGAACTGCCTGAAATGTTTGATGCTCTCCGCTCTAACTGCCCGATAAAAGTAGCGAACAGTAATATTAGATACTTGGGACTCACTATCTCACCAAACGTATTGGAGATTATGGATCTAAATTACAAAACCATCCGTGATGATATTATCAGGGATCTTTCTAATTGGAAAAAAAATCCCTCTCATGGATGGGTCGGGTCGGGGTCATTAAGATGAATGTGTTGCCAAGGGTGCTGTATGTGCTGCAGACGATCCCGGCTCTGTCGGCACTGCATTATATCCAACAAATACAAACGGCTGTAGAGGCCTATATATGGAATGGCATTAGGCCTAAACTTAACAGACATTCCATATATCTACCCAGAGAAAGAGGTGGGCTGGGTGTTCCTCTTTTCATTGAGTATCAAAGGGCCATATTCCTCCAGAGGATAGTTGAGTGGAATCTGAATTCTCATAACAAACTCTGGATACAAATTGACAATGAAATCATGCGGAGGGGAAACGTAGGGACGTTGGCATGGATTTCTGCTAGGGGACGCCCACGTAAGATTTCATCTTACCCCTTGATAGCAGATATATTGAAGACATGGGACAGTCTTCTGGCAGGGGGCACATGGGTATCCTCTCCTGCTTCACCAAACATCCCTGTCTGGGAGAATCCGGATTTGGGAATGGAAACTAGACCCCATGTTTTGGGAGAGTATTACACCCTGGCAGAGACATCCATCTCTAATATCTTACAACAAGATAAGGTCAAAACACAAGCTGAACTGGCTGAATGGGAAAGTGCTAGTTTTTCATCCTAGTTCAGGGTAGCACAGATCACACACTACCATCATACTCATCAGGATCGGGGAGGGCTGTTTAGGAATAGGACACCATTTGAAGTATTGTGTACAATGACTCAGAGTCCCACACATCTCATATCTCAGCTATATAAACTCCTATTGACTAAAGGAGGCTCTATCCTCCTGACATACGCGAATACTTGGCAGAGAGAGCTTGGACAGGAGATAGATACCAAAGACTGGATGAAGATTTTTGCAAGAGCCAGGAGGGCCTCAGTCTCAATGAGACTCCAGGAGATGCACTATAAGCTTTTAAGTAGGTGGTACTTGACGCCACATAGACTTCGAAAAATCTATCCACACACAAACGGGGAGTGCTGGAGGGGTTGCGGAGAGGAGGGAACCCTTCTTCACATTTGGTGGTCATGCCCACATATACAGCCTTTCTGGGAGGGGGTGCTGGGAGGAATGAGCAGTATCCTCAAGATGATAATTCCACCAAAACCAACATACTTGATTTATCACGAATTACCTAAAATAATTGGGGAAGATAAGTACTTACTCCTTTTGCTGATGCTGAATGGTGCAAAGGGGCTCATACCAGCATATTGGAAAAAAACTCGAACTCCAAGTGTCCAGAAGTGGAGGGCTGAAGTGGCGGACCTCCTCAAACTTGAACGCTATCACTACCTAAAAATTGGGAAATTGACTACACATGAAATGATGGTGTTAACCCGGGCAGGTAAAGAGCTTTGATGAATAAGCCATTCACACATTCACTGAGATCACTCTCAGCCCCCTCCCCCCCTGTGCCAAAGCCCCTCCTCCTCCTCCCTCCCCCTCCCTCCCCTCCCCCCTCCCTTTTTTTCCCCCTAACCCCCTCTCTCTCTTCCTCTTTCTACCCTGAGTTTAATGTTCTGTTATTCCACTCTTACACCCTTTTGGGTGTGGACATCAGGCATCACATTATTCTCAGCAGTATGAAGCAGGTATGCTGAAAATTCTTAATTACGTTTTATTTAATATCCTGATGTAAAGTTTAAAAATACATGTATGTCATACAATAAGTATTTATTATCACAACGAGCAATCTTGCTCGATGAAACAAGCTTAAAGGCATCGGACCATCTATCAACAGATCTTGATGAGAGAAGGCTGACTCCATCACTAATAGGCTTGAGACTGCAAACTTATAAATACTACTAAAATATATAACTAAATATTCAAGGCTATGACTATGTTTTCACTGTTAATATGTTGAACTGCGAGTTATGTTGTAACTCTTGTCAAAATAAAGCTTGTTTTAAAATAAAAACAAATACACAAAATCCCCCCTAACAGTAAATCCCCCCAACCCACCAAACCCCTTAAAAAAAAAGAACCTAACACTAAAAAACCTAAACTACCCATTGCCCTTAAAAGGGCATTTATCTCTTTTACTGCCCATCCCTAATCTAAATAAAACAAACCCCCCCCCCCAAAAAAAAACTTTGAAAAACCTAAGTCTAACCCCCAGGTTGGTACTCACGGTTGCTGAAGTCTGGCAGAGAAGTTCCTCTCCCATGCGGTGAAGTCTTCTTCCAAGCGGAACCTCTTCTTTCTTCTTCCAGGAACATCTGGCGCAGAGCAGAGGGAGGAGCTGAAGACCGATGACCATGGAGCTGAACTGAAGACCAGCGAGCCATGGAGCGTGGAGGATCTTCTTCGTAAGATCGCCGCCGTACACTGGATAGTGAATTCAAGGTATGTGATTAAAGATGGTGTCCCTTGAATTCCTATTGGCTGATTTGATTCTTCAAATTCAAGTCAGCCAATAGGATGAGAACTACTCAAATCCTATCGGCTGTTCAAATCAGCCAATAGGATGAGAGCAAGTGAAATCTTATTGGTTGGTGAACAGTCAATAGGATTTCACTTGCTCTCATCCTATTGGCTGTACACCAGACCAGCCAATAGGATGAAAGCAAGTGAAATCCTATTGGCTGTTCACCAACCAATAAGATTTCACTTGCTCACATCCTATTGGCTGATGAGAATAGGAATGCAAGGTACCACAATAAATATGGGGTACCTTGCATTTAATCTTCAGTGTGCGGCAGACGATCGCATGAAGAGGAACCTCCACGGCGCTGTGGAGCACCGCCGCCAAGGACCATTGCCGCCTCCGAGGATCACCACATCTGGAAACACCGTTCTGCATCTCCACTCCACGCCACCTTCGCTGTGGATGAAGATGATGGATCTGTCTGGAAGAAGATTTTCTCCGCTGGACTTTCATTTTTATGGGGTTTTTTTTCTTTTTTAATTTAGGAATTTTTTGGGCAATTTGTTAAAGAGCTAAATGCCTTTTTAAGGGCAATGCCCATACAAATGCCCTTTTCAGGGCAATGGGTAGTTTAGGTTTTTTTTAGTGTTAGGTTTTTTATTTTGGGGGGTTTGGTGGGTGTGGGGATTTTACTGTTAGAGGGGACGTTGTGTATTTTGTATGTAAAAGAGCTGATTATCTTGGGGCAATGTCCTGCAAAAGCCCTTTTAAGATTAGATTAGGGAGTGTTTATATTTTGGTGGGCTTTTTATTTTCATAGGGATTAGGTTTATTTTTTTTAAATTTGGTAATTTGATTTTTTATTTTCTGTAATGTTAGCCTTTTTTATTTTTTTGTAAACTTAGCTTTTTATTTTTTGTAACTTTAGAATTTATTAGTTTAGGTAATTTGGGTTAATTTAAGGGGGTGTTAGGTTAGGGTGCTTAGTTATTTAATTTTTTATTTGCGTTGTGGGTTTTGGCGGTTTAAGGGCTTAATAAGTTAATTAGGTTTATTGAGATGTGGGAGTTTTGCGGGTTAGGGGTTAATAGGGTAATAAGGTTTATTGCAATGTGGGTGGTTGACGGTTACGGGATTATTGATTTAATTTTTACTTGCGATTTTTGTAGGATAGCGGAAATATAGGTAAAGAAGTGTTAGGTTTATTATTGGGAGGCGGCTCAGTCTACACATTATTTATACAGTCACAATGCATAGTGACTGTATCAATAATGTAGACACTGACACTACTATAATAAGCAATTGTAATATATATCTATACAGTGGAGCAAAAAAAGTATTTAGTCAGCCACCAATTGTGCAAGTTTTCAAACTTAAGAAGATGAGAGTGGCCTGCAATTTTCATAATAGGTATACCTCAACTATGAGAGACAAAATGTGGAAACAAATCCAGACAATCACATTGTCTGATTTGGAAAGAATTTATTTGCAAATTATGGTGGAAAATAAGTATTTGGTCAATATCAAAAGTTCATCTCAATACTTTGTTATATATCCTTTGTTGGCAATGACAGAAGTCAAACATTTTCTGTAAGTCTTCACAAGGTTGTCACACACTGTTGCTGGTATGTTGGCCCATTCCTGCATGCAGATCTCCTCTAGAGCAGTGATGTCTTGGGGCTGTCGCTGGACAACACGGACTTTCAACTCCCTTCAAAGGTTTTCTATGGGCTTGAGATCTGGAGACTGGCTAGGCCACTCCAGGACCTTGAAATGCTTCTTACGAAGCCACTCCTTCGTTGCCCGGGTGGTGTGTTTGGGATCATTGTCATGCTGAAAGACCCATCCACGTTTCATCTTCAATGCCCTTGCTGATGGAAGGAGGTTTGCACTCAAACTCATGTACATGGATCAATCGTCCTGTTCCCTTTGCAGAGAAACAGCCCCAAAGCATGATGTTGCCACCCCTATGCTTCACAGTAGGTATGGTGTTCTTTGGTTGCAACTCAGCATTCTCTCTCCTCCAAACAGGACGAGTTGTGTTTCTACCAAACAGTTCTACTTTGGTTTCATCTGACCATATGACATTCTCCCAATCCACTTCTGGATCATCCAAATGCTCTCTAGCATACTTCAGACGGGCCCGGACATGTACTGGCTTAAGCAGGGGGACACGTCTGGCACTGCAGGATCTGAGTCAGTGTAGAGTGTTACTGATGGTAGTCTTTGTTAGGTTGGTCCCAGCTCTCTGCAGGTCATTCACTAGGTCCCCCCATGTGGTTCTGGGATGTTTGCTCACCGTTCTTGTGATCTTTTTGACCCCACGGGGTGAGATCTTGTGTGGAGCCCCAGATCGAGGGAGATTATCAGTGGTCTTGTATGTCTTCCATTTTCTAATTATTGCTCCCACAGTTGATTTCTTCACACCAAACTGCTTGCCTATTGCAGATTCAGTCTTCCCAGCCTGGTGCAGGTCTACAATTTTGTTTCTGGTGTCCTTCGACAGCTCTTTGGTCATCACCATAGTGGAGTTTGGAGTGTGACTGTTTGAGGTTGTGGACAACTGTCTTTTATACTGATAGCAAGTTCAAAGAGGTGCCAGTAATACAGGTAATGAGTGGAGGACAGGGGAGCCTCTTAAAGAAGAAGATACAGTTCTGTGAGAGCCAGAAATATTGCTTGTTTGTAGGTGACCAAATACTTATTTTCCACCATAATATGCAAATAAATTATTTCCAAATCAGACAATGTGATTGTCTGGATTTGTCTCTACATTTTGTTTCTCATAGTTGAGGTATACCAATGATGAAAATTACAGGCCTCTCTCATCTTCTTAAGTGGGAGAACTTGCACAATTGGTGGCTGACTAAATACTTTTTTGCCCCACTGTATATAAAATGTACCTACTGACACTTTAAATAATTTAGCATTTAGCCGTATGCATTGAAAGGAAGTGTATGTATAAGTGTCAGTTTGTACATGATTTTTATTAATGCTTATTTTTCAGTGTCAGTGTCTACATTGTTGATACAGTAACTATGCATTGTTACAGTATAAATTATGTGTGGGCGGAGTTACGGAAATTGCCGATTGCAACTTCCGAAAATATTTTTTACGGGCATAGGAATTAACATATACGTCAGTGTCAATCAAACACTGCACATTTGTGGAAAGCCATGGCTCTCACTCGCAGCAAAGCGTATCTGTCGCTCGCGACTAACCACGCCCCTTCCTCGTGCCGGTTAGTCAATTTAAATAATTAGTTAAAACATTACCTGACGCAGTTAGGAAAAAGCATTCTGTGAGGATAGTTGTTGTAGAGAGAGATCAGTTAGTTTAATAGCGGAACATCGTATTTAGTTTAATTTTTTAGCATATTAGCTATTCTTTTCAAAAGCTTTTTTTAAAAAAGCTAAAGATAAGCCTGTTGTTTTTTATTTTTAACAGCTTCTCTCAAAAGAAAAACGATTGGACATATTTTACCTCATAAGCTTCATAGAAAGCTAAATAACAGAATCTGAACATACTTATAAAGATTTTTTAAAAGCTAAAATAGTTAAAAAAAATGTCTGTTGCTATATAAGTAACTCAGTAGGATACATTGTAGAATAATTTATATAAATATAAAGTATACTCTTTATTTAAAAGGTATACTATATTTTTTAAAGTTATTTTTTTTTTTTTAATTTAACTATAGATTAGAATATTATAAGAAATGGAGGTTTGCAACATCTGTAGATTAAATCAGAAAAAAAGGTGTTACAACACCAGTAGATTACTTTATATATACATATATATATATATATATATATATATATATATATATATATATATATATATATAAATATATATATATATATATATATATATATTACAGAAAAAATGAAAGTAAATCTGCACTTAGGGATGTATTGCTGAGACCCAAGTAATGTACCTGGACACAAAGTCTAAATATCTTGATGTGCTACTGTATATGTGGATGTTACCAAATATATAATTAAATATGTAAAGAAAAAACAACCTATAGATATTAACACCAATGAGTCTTTTTATCGTATCACTAGGATACAGACCTAGTCCAGCATAAAGGTTATTGAGTCAGTAGGTTGTCCACAGCAGGGTCAGGTTATAACAGCTCGTGTGACAGTTCCCAAGTGCCTTTTGTCTCTCTGCTGCTTCGTCCGGTAATGATAGTATCCTCTTGAAAAAGTGGATCCTCCCCAGGTAGTTTCTGAAAAAGTGGATTTTGGACAAGTGCACAAGAAAGCACACCTAGTGAAGCCTGTTTACAACAAAGAATTCACTGTATACATGTATAATTAACCACTCACGTGATTTAACCTCATCCAGTATGAGGTATAGATAAGACACTTTTGTTAGAGGTGATGTCTCTTTCCGCTCTCCTTCTGCATTCCCCACTATGGTTCTCCTGTTATTCTTCAACTTGTTTCCAGGCTGTATATCCCCAAGAGTGGAGGTAGGTGAACTCAAAGGGTTTATCCACTGTATGATCCGGGGGGCTTCTAACAAAAGTGTCTTATCTATACCTCATACTGGATGAGGTTAAATCACGTGAGTGGTTAATTATACATGTATACAGTGAATTCTTTGTTGTAAACAGGCTTCACTAGGTGTGCTTTCTTGTGTGCTTGTCCAAACTCCACTTTTTTCATATATATATATATATATATATATATATATTAGTGTATATATATATATATATATATATATATATATATATATATATATATATATATATATAAAGTGTAAGAATAGACAAGCGCACAAAGGCACTCATTCAGGCCCATTTATCAAGCTCCGTACATTTTTTGTAAAGATGCACTTATAAAAAGTGGAAATATCCGCACTCACTTGGTTTTACCTCATCCACTATGAGGTATTTTATCAGCACGGTGTTAGTAGATTTTCTCTCCTTGATCAGAGCCCTCCAGCATCATTTTGTTGGCCCAGTTTGTCCAGGATCTTTAATGGTAATGTCCCAGCAGAAGATATGTACTGCATAAACTCCCAAGGAATACAAGGGGTTAAGGAGATCCTACTGTAGTTATAACAGTAAACAGACTAATGATGCCATGGTAGGGGATATACTAACACTTTGTAGGTATGTGCAGAAAGTGGTTTTAATGGTAAAAACACGAAATATTACACTTATATACAAATACAATAATAAAAGTTCCAAAAACTGAGAAAAAAACTCTCCTCCACTTATGGAGGTACACTTTTATAACAAGCAATAAAGACCAAAAAGAGCGGTAGTCAAAATTTGTTTACAGGATCAGTTTGTTAATCCTGTTAGCTGCAGACTAATTTGCTCTTAATGTCAAATAAATATATATAGCTATGGAGCGCTTAAAGTATAAAACCGCTACTGCACTGTTTTAATGTGCAACAGCTGTTACCTCACTTCGCTCCGTGTAAGACAGTGTATGTCGTGACGTGTGATGGGAGGTGGAGCCTAACGCGTTTCTCAACCAATACGTTGCTTCTTCAGAGGTGAGGGCCGTCCCTCCAACCTGTATGTTTAATGCGAAAGCTTCCTGGCAATTAGCCTGTCATAAGCCCCTAAACGCTATCTTAATTAGGGCAATAATTTCATACGTTGTAATATTCAGCAAACTTTTTAAAAATAAATTAATACATGTAATAAAAAAAATACATAGATTAATTGTTCATAAAAAAACTATCGGCTAGATTACGAGTCTTGCGTTATGAGTAAAAAAGCAGCGTTAAGGCTCATAACGCTGCTTTTTACTACTGCTGCTATTACGAGTCTTGTAGGTACAGCTGTCCCGCACACTTTTTTTGCCTTACCGCAAATCAACTTACGCAATTTGCGTATAGTCTTTTTTCAATGGGACCATTGCGCCGGTATTACAAGTTTTTTTTTTAGGCCAAAAAGTGAGCGGTACAGCCTTTCCCGCAAGATTCGTAACGCAACCTAAAGTCAGTAGTTATGAGTTTTACACTACAAATCCGTAGAATAAAACTCATAACTAAAGTGCTAAAAAGTACACTAACACCTATAAATTACTTATTAACCCCTAAACCGAGGCCCTCCCGCATCGTAAACAGTAAAATAAAATTATTAACCCCTAATCTGCTGCTCCCGACATCGTTGACACTATAATTAAAATATTAACCCCTAAACCGCTGCACTCCCGCCTTGCAAACACTAGTTAAATATTATTAACCCCTAATCTGCTGTCCCTAACATCGCCGCCACCTACCTACATTTATTAACCCCTAATCTGCCGTCCCCAATGTCGCCGCCACTATATTATATTTATTAACCCCTAAACCTAAGTCTAACCCTAACCCTAACACCCCCTAACAAATATAATTAAAATAAATCTAATTAAAACCTTCAATTAATAACTAAATAATTTTACTATTTAAAACTAAATACTTACCTATAAAATAAACCCTAAGCTAGCTACAATAAAACTAATAGTTACATTGTATCTAGCTTAGGGTTTATTTTTATTTTACAGGCAAGTTTGTATTTATTTTAACTAGGTAGAATAGTTACTAAATAGTTATTAACTATTTACTAACTACCTAGCTAAAATAAATACAAATTTACCTGTAAAATAAAACCTAACCTAAGTTACACTAACACCTAACACTACACTACAATTAAATAAATTACCTAAATTAAATACAATTACCTAAATTAAATACAATTACCTAAATTACAAAAGAAAAACCCTAAATTACACAAAATAAAAAAACAAATTACAAGATATTTAAACTAATTACACCTAATCTAATAGCCCTATCAAATTAAAAAACGCCTCCCCAAATTAAAAAAAACCCTAGCCTAAACTAAACTACCAATAGGCATTTCCCCAAAGAAATCAGCTCTTTTACCTGAATAAAAAATACAAACAACCCCCCAACAGTAAAACCCACCACCCACACAACCAACCTCCCAAATAAAACCCTAACTAAAAAAAACTAAACTCCCCATTGCCCTGAAAATGGCATTTGTATGGGCATTGTCCTTAAAAAGGGCATTTAGCTCTATTGTAGCCCAAGCCCTAACCTAAAAATAAAACAAACCCAATAAACCCTTAAAAAAAAACTAATACTAACTCCCTGAAGATCTACTTACAGTTTTGAAGATCCGACATCCATCCTCAACGAAGCCGGGAGAAGTCTTCATCCAAGATGGTAGAAGTGGTCCTCCAGATGGGCAGAAGTCTTCATCCAGACGGCATCTTCTACAGAGCGGCTCCATCTTCAAGACATCCAGAGCGGAGCATCCTCTTCTTCCAATGACTACCCAAAGAATGAAGGTTCCTTTAAGTGACATCATCCAAGATGGCGTCCCTTAGATTCCGATTGGCTGATAGAATTCTATCAGCCAATCGGAATTAAGGTTGAAAAAAATCCTATTGGCTGATGCAATCAGCCAATAGGATTGAACTTCAATCCTATTGGCTGATCCAATCAGCTAATAGGATTGAGCTCGCATTCTATTGGCTGATTGGAACAGCCAATAGAATGCAAGCTCAATCCTATTGGCTGATTGGATCAGCCAATAGGATTGAAGTTCAATCCTATTGGCTGATTGCATCAGTCAATAGGATATTTTCAGCCTTTATTCCGATTGGCTGATAGAATTCTATCAGCCAATCAGAATCTAAGGGAAGTCATCTTGGATGACGTCATTTAAAATAACCTTCATTCGGGAAGAAGACTTCGTTCGAAGAGGATGCTCCGCGCCGGATGCCTTGAAGATGGACCCGCTCCGCGCCGGATGGATGAAGATAGAAGATGCCGTCTGGATGAAGAGTTCTACCCGTCTGGAGGACCACTTCTCCCGGCTTGGATGTAGACTTCTCCCGACTTCGTTGAGGACTTCTAGCCGCTTCGATGAGGACTTCTTTTAAGGGTTTAATGGGCGGGTTTTATTTTTAGGTTAGGGCTTTGGGCTGCATTAGAGCTAAATGCCCTTTTAAGGACAATGCCCATCCAAATGCCCTTTTTAGGGAAATGGGGAGCTTAGGTTTTTTTAGTTAGGGTTTTATTTGGGGGGTTGGTTGTGCGGGTGGTGGGATTTTACTGTTGGGGGTTTGTTTGTATTTTTTCAGTTAAAAGAGCTGATTTCTTTGGGGCAATGCCCCGCAAAAGGCCCTTTTAAGGGGTATTGGTAGTTTAGGCTAGGGGGTTCTTTATTTTGGGGAGTGGCTTTTTTTATTTTGATAGGGCTATTAGATTAGGTGTAATTAGTTTAAATATCTTGTAATTTGTATTTTATTTTGTGTAATTTAGGGTTTGGTTTTTTTGTAATTTAGTTCATTGTTTTTAATTTAGGTAATTTATTTAATTGTTGTGTAATGTTAATAATATTTAACTAATGTTTGCGATGCTGGAGTGTGGCGGTTTAGGGGTTAATATGTTTAGTATTGTGGCGGCGACGTTGGGGGATTCAGATTAGGGGTTAATAAATGTAGGTAGGTTGCGGCAACATTGGGGGAGGGAGATTAGGGGTTAAAAAATATAATGTAGGTGGCGGCGATGTCCGGAGGGGCAGATTAGGGGTTAATAAATATAATGTAGGTGTCTGCAATGTCGGGGGTGGCAAATTAGGGGTTAATAAGTATAATGCAGGTGTCGGCGATGTCGGGGGCAGCAGATTAGGGGTTAATAAGTGTAAGATTAGGGGTGTTTAGACTTGGGGTTCATGTTAGGGTGTTAGGTGTAAACATAAATGTAGTTTCCCCATAGGAATCAATGGGGCTTCGTTACGGAGCTTTACGCTGCTTTTTTGCAGGTGTTAGGGTTTTTTCAGCCAGCTCTCCCCATTGATGTCTAGGAGGAAATCGTGCACAAGCACATAAAACCAGCTCACCGCTGACTTAAGCAGCGCTGGTATTGGATTGCGGTATGCGGCACAATTTTGCTCTACGCTCACTTTTTGTCTTTTAACGCTGGTTTTTGAAAAACCTGTAATACCAGCGCTGTAGGTAAGTGAGCGGTGACAATAACGTGCAAATTAGCACCGCACCCCCTCATAACGCAAAACTCGTAATCTGGCCGTATATAAATATATAATTAATTCAGTTAAAATATATATTAAATATTAAAACTTATTTTATATATGCACCTTAACTAAATTGTAAGGGTTATATTTGGTTATAATTGATATATTTTATATCCACTTACAAGTTTCCTTGATAAAATAGGATGTGCATAATGGTGTTGTTAGAATACTCTGCATATATATATATATATATATATATATATATATATATATATATATATATGTGTGAACGTTTATACTTTATATCCACTTACAAGTTTTCTCTTTTTATAAGTGCATCTTTACAAAAAAACGTATTACACTAGGAGTGCCAATGTGTGCTTGTCTATTCTTACACTTTTTTAGACACCTTGGGAGGGACCTCACATTGAAGGGGGCTGCTCCATAGCAAACAAGCTGCCGGGTCTTTAGGCTAAATAAAGTGTTGCAATATCTGTAACATTATAACATAAATTAATTGTGTTGCTACATCTGTAGTCTTATTATATTTAATATATTTTGCATATATTTAGGACAGAAGTCTATTACCATAAGGTTGTCACTATACCTTTTGTATATATATATATATATATATATATATATATATATATATATATATATATATATATATATAAATACATATTCAATAAGTTTGGAAAATAGGGTTTGGCTAAACTGATATATTATATATATTATGTGACAGAAAGCAAGGCCTGGTTATAAATGGAAGATATTTAAGACCAAGCATTGTACATGCTATTTCTCCTTTCAGTTAAAACCCCAGGGAGAAAGAGTGTGTATTTGATTATCCCAGACAGCTGTGAAGCTGTCCAGCAGCTAATCACAGGTGTGGCTAATTAGAAGTTATGAGGGTTTAAATAGCAGCCTCACTTAGGCCTTGAGAGAGAGTTACCAGCTACAAAAGCTGGTGTGTGTTTGTTACACTGTGTAAAAAACTTTTGTTCCTGTGAACTGTAAAAGGACATTATTTTTACAAAGCACTTGTGGAATGCTGTGAAGTGCTGGGATACATTTAAAAGTACTTAACTTTGCTGCAGAGGAAGGATTTCCCTCTTTTGAAAATGAACTGCCTGTTTGTTATTGCTGTGAAAAATAAAGCCTTTTAAACTACAGTGGATTGTCCTGTGCTGCATTTGTGCCCTAGAAGACCGTGGTTAAAAGTGTTCCTGTCACAATATATATATATATATATATATATATATATATATATATATACAAAACACGGAAGGGAACTGCACTCTCATACCGGACCGGGTACACATCCCATGACCCTGCAACATGCTCAGCCCTGGGTGCCACTGGCACTCACAGGAAGCTGTGCTGTCCCCAGAGCCACAAGCAGTTAACCCCAGACAGGTCTGGGTGCAAGAACCATAGGGAAAATTACAAAACAAATTAATACAACACACAGAGAAAACCCAGCACTCACTTACAAGCTCTCAGCTAAGATTTAAAAGCAAAAATGGAAAGGTTAGTCACCGCATCTGGCCAAATGGGACAAGCTCAGGTACCACGTCAAGGTCCTCTCCAATACCTGAGACCCTAAAACAGCCACACAATGCAAGCTTTCAAATCCAAACAAACTGAAAACAAGGGAAGGGTGCACAGGAATATGTAACCACCCTAGACATATACAAAACACGGAAGGGAACTGCACTCTCATACCGGACCGGGTACACATCCCATGACCCTGCAACATGCTCAGCCCTGGGTGCCACTGGCACTCACAGGAAGCTGTGCTGTCCCCAGAGCCACAAGCAGTTAACCCCAGACAGGTCTGGGTGCAAGAACCATAGGGAAAATTACAAAACAAATTTGGCCAGATGCGGTGACTAACCTTTCCATTTTTGCTTTTAAATCTTAGCTGAGAGCTTGTAAGTGAGTGCTGGGTTTTCTCTGTGTGTTGTATTAATTTGTTTTGTAATTTTCCCTATGGTTCTTGCACCCAGACCTGTCTGGGGTTAACTGCTTGTGGCTCTGGGGACAGCACAGCTTCCTGTGAGTGCCAGTGGCACCCAGGGCTGAGCATGTTGCAGGGTCATGGGATGTGTACCCGGTCCGGTATGAGAGAGCAGTTCCCTTCCGTGTTTTGTATATGTCTAGGGTGGTTACATATTCCTGTGCACCCTTCCCTTGTTTTCAGTTTGTTTGGATTTGAAAGCTTGCATTGTGTGGCTGTTTTAGGGTCTCAGGTATTGGAGAGGACCTTGACGTGGTACCCGAGCTTGTCCCATTTGGCCAGATGCGGTGACTAACCTTTCCATTTTTGCTTTTAAATCTTAGCTGAGAGCTTGTAAGTGAGTGCTGGGTTTTCTCTGTGTGTTATATATATATATATATATATATATATATATATATATATATATATATATACAGGGAGTGCAGAATTATTAGGCAAATGAGTATTTTGACCACATCATCCTCTTTATGCATGTTGTCTTACTCCAAGCTGTATAGGCTCGAAAGCCTACTACCAATTAAGCATATTAGGTGATGTGCATCTCTGTAATGAGAAGGGGTGTGGTCTAATGACATCAACACCCTATATCAGGTGTGCATAATTATTAGGCAACTTCCTTTCCTTTGGCAAAATGGGTCAAAAGAAGCACTTGACAGGCTCAGAAAAGTCAAAAATAGTGAGATATCTTGCAGAGGGATGCAGCACTCTTAAAATTGCAAAGCTTCTGAAGCGTGATCATCGAACAATCAAGCGTTTCATTCAAAATAGTCAACAGGGTCGCAAGAAGCGTGTGGAAAAACCAAGGCGCAAAATAACTGCCCATGAACTGAGAAAAGTCAAGCGTGCAGCTGCCAAGATGCCACTTGCCACCAGTTTGGCCATATTTCAGAGCTGCAACATCACTGGAGTGCCCAAAAGCACAAGTTGTGCAATACTCAGAGACATGGCCAAGGTAAGAAAGGCTGAAAGACGACCACCACTGAACAAGACACACAAGCTGAAACGTCAAGACTGGGCCAAGAAATATCTCAAGACTGATTTTTCTAAGGTTTTATGGACTGATGAAATGAGAGTGAGTCTTGATGGGCCAGATGGATGGGCCCGTGGCTGGATTGGTAAAGGGCAGAGAGCTCCAGTCCGACTCAGACGCCAGCAAGGTGGAGGTGGAGTACTGGTTTGGGCTGGTATCATCAAAGATGAGCTTGTGGGGCCTTTTCGGGTTGAGGATGGAGTCAAGCTCAACTCCCAGTCCTACTGCCAGTTTCTGGAAGACACCTTCTTCAAGCAGCGGTACAGGAAGAAGTCTGCAAACTTCAAGAAAAACATGATTTTCATGCAGGACAATGCTCCATCACACGCGTCCAAGTACTCCACAGCGTGGCTGGCAAGAAAGGGTATAAAAGAAGAAAATCTAATGACATGGCCTCCTTGTTCACCTGATCTGAACCCCATTGAGAACCTGTGGTCCATCATCAAATGTGAGATTTACAAGGAGGGAAAACAGTACACCTCTCTGAACAGTGTCTGGGAGGCTGTGGTTGCTGCTGCACGCAATGTTGATGGTGAACAGATCAAAACACTGACAGAATCCATGGATGGCAGGCTTTTGAGTGTCCTTGCAAAGAAAGGTGGCTATATTGGTCACTGATTTGTTTTTGTTTTGTTTTTGAATGTCAGAAATGTATATTTGTGAATGTTGAGATGTTATATTGGTTTCACTGGTAAAAATAAATAATTGAAATGGGTATATATTTGTTTTTTGTTAAGTTGCCTAATAATTATGCACAGTAATAGTCACCTGCACACACAGATATCCCCCTAAAATAGCTATAACTAAAAACAAACTAAAAACTACTTCCAAAACTATTCAGCTTTGATATTAATGAGTTTTTTGGGATCATTGAGAACATGGTTTTTGTTCAATAATAAAATTAATCCTCAAAAATACAACTTGCCTAATAATTCTGCACTCCCTGTATATATATATATATATATATATATATATATATATATATATATATATATATATATATATATATATATATATATATATAGGACAGTTGAACATAAAAAGGCTGTCACTACACCTGTAGAAATATTTATATATAGAATAAAGCAGTTTTCACAATAAATGTTTGCTACTTTTGGTTATTATATATTCTGTTTTATTAGAAATGTCATATATTTAGTATATTTAAGACAGTAGTCCATTCAAATGAGGGTGTCATTACACCTTATATATATATATATATATATATATATATATATATATATATATATATATATAATTCACCTGTAGATTAATTTATATGTATAGATGAAAGCAGCATAGCTAATAAAAGTGTTGCTATAACAATATCATTATAACAAAAATAAATATTATTGCTACATCAGTAGCCTTATTATCTATACTATATTTGGAATATATTTAGGACAACAGTCCATCCAGATAAGGTTGTCACTATACCTGTTGGTTATATAAATATACATTTTCAATAAGTTTGGTAAATAGGGTTTGGCTAAACTGGTAAATTTATTATATAGTGATGTCGCGAACCTAAAAATTTCGGTTCGCGAACGGCGGACGCGAACTTCCGCAACTGTTCGCGAACGGGCAAACCGGGCGAACCGCCATTGACTTCAATAGGCAGGCGAATGTTAAAACACACAGGGACTCTTTCTGGCCACAATAGTGATGGAAAAGTTGTTTCAAGGGTACTAACACCTGGACTGTGGCATGCCGGAGGGGGATCCATGGCAAAACTCCCACGGAAAATTACATAGTTGATGCAGAGTCTGGTTTTAATCCATAAAGGACATAAATCACCTAACATTCCTAAATTGTTTGGAATAACGTGCTTTAAAACATCAGGTATGATGTTGTATCGATCGGGTAGTGTAAGGGTTACGCCCGCTTCACAGTGACAGACCAAACTCCCCGTTTAACGCACCGCAAACAACCGCAAACAGTCCATTTGCACAACCGCAAACTCCCCATTGCCACGAGATAGATAGATTTGATAGATAGATAGATAGATAGATACATAGATTAGATAGAAAGATCAATAGATGCAATAGATACATTTGATAGATACGATAGATAGATTTGATAGATCAATAGATTTGATAGATAGATAATTTCCCAGACAGAGAATTACAAGACGTGCGGTCTGGGACCCATGGAAAGGTTCCCAGAGGCAGATGCGGCGCCCGAGGCTCTGATTAGAACAGAGCACTCTGGAACGTATGTGCCCTCAGCCGAAATCAGAACATTCTTTAGCTTTCTATCTGTCGGCCAAATGTCCCTCTGCCAAATGTCCGTCTGCCAAATGTCCATCTGCCAAATGTCCTTCTGCATTTGTAAGAGCACCGCGTGCAATCTACTGTGCCAACAGATATGAGTGGTCTGTCAAGTAGTACTATTCTTATCAGTTTAATACCTGTTACCTCCCCTATGAGGGTACGTGTATATTGTATACAAAAAATTCAAGCAGCACCTCCACTTTTACAATGATATCTGTTTTATTGTACCAAGACACAAAAATCCATGATGTTTCGGGCTCAAATGCCCTTAATCATATGACTTTACTATACAACACACCTCTCCTTAATACCCTATACCACAGGTGTTATTAATTACATCCTTAACTAGTATCAAAATTTAACATCTCAGTATAAATGCCACCTAGTGGTCAGTGTATAAAATTACACACAATATACTTTTCCTAAACAAGTCTAACAGTGCTACATATATGCAATAAAGTATACAAAAACACTTTTTTTACAAAAAATTTTTACAAAATATTCTCATATTTCACAGAATAGTTACAAGTCTAGAGGACTGGGTTTCTTCTTCATAGTGTTCCTAATGAGGGGGAAAGTAGAATCTGGAAAAAATTAAAAGACAATTTAGAGAAAAATACTAAGATCCATTTCACGGTTCATACCCTTTGGAAAAATACAGTCTAACTTATAGATCCAAATAGATTCTCTTCTCTTTAAAATTAACTCTCTATTCCCTCCTCTCCGTGGGACAGGAACACAGGAACATGGTCTATAATTTGAAATTTCAATTGTGCTATTGAGTGTCCTTTGGATAAAAAATGATTAGAGACTGGGTCATTTAAATCTTTGCACCTTATATTGGATTTGTGTTGGATAATTCTATCTCTTACCCTCTGGGTAGTCTCGCCGATGTAGATCCACCCACATGGGCACTTGATAAGGTAAATAATGTAACAAGAGTTACATGTTAAAAAAGCATTAATTTTATACACTTTGCCTGTGTGTGGATGTACAAAGGTAGAACCCTTTATCATATTGCTGCAATTCATGCAACCTAAGCAAGGGTAGCAACCTAGATTTCTCCCAGTGATAAAACTTTGTTTCTGTTTTTTACTGCCAATATCAGCCCTCACCAATCTATCTTTAATACTTGAGCCTTTCCTATAAGCAGACATAGGGCTATCAATAAATGATTGTACACCTGGATGACATTCTTTCACCATGAACCAATACTTATTAACAATCTTTTTTATCTTTGAGCTTTGGTTGTTGTATTCAGAAACAAAAATAATTTTGTCTTTCTTATCCTTTGTTTTAATAGCATGTCTGCATTTGAAGAAAAATTTGTCTATCAAAATGAAATGTTTCATCTATATGGCGCCACCTGGTGGCGCTATATAGATGACATCTTTGGTGTATGGTGGGGCGACATTGGATCCCTTCCTAAATGTGTGGATGATTTAAACAGCGCTACTAGACACATTAAATTTACCCTTACCTGGGATGAACAATCCTTACATTTTCTTGATACTATGGTTTATAAAGAAGGTGGTATGTTAAAGACAGACATTTATAGGAAAAGCACTGATAAGAATAGTCTTTTGCACTTTACAAGTGCTCATCCACCAGCTTTAATTAAATCTTTACCCAGGAGCCAAATGACTAGGGTTAAGAGGATTGTGTCCGATAAAGAACTTGTTATCAAAAGGCTTGAAGAAATGGGCCAGAAGTTTAGTGCTAGAGGTTACCCAGCTGATCTTTTACAGAATGAAGTTAAAAGGGCTAGTGATGAGACATATACCAATGCAATTAAAACAAAGGATAAGAAAGACAAAATTATTTTTGTTTCTGAATACAACAACCAAAGCTCAAAGATAAAAAAGATTGTTAATAAGTATTGGTTCATGTTGAAAGAATGTCATCCAGGTGTACAATCATTTATTGATAGCCCTATGTCTGCTTATAGGAAATGCTCCAGTATTAAAGATAGATTGGTGAGGGCTGATATTGGCAGTAAAAAACAGAAACAAAGTTTTATCACTGGGAGAAATCTGGGTTGGTACCCTTGCTTAGGTTGCGTGAATTGCAACAATATGATAAAGGGTTCTACCTTTGTACATCCACACACAGGCAAAGTGTATAAAATTAATGCTTTTTTAACATGTAACTCTTGTTACATTATTTACCTTATAAAGTGCCCATGTGGGTGGATCTACATCAGCGAGACTACCCAGAGGGTAAGAGATAGAATTATCCAACACAAATCCAATATAAGGTGCAAAGATTTAAATGCCCCAGTCTCTAATCATTTTTTATCCAAAGGACACTCAATAGCATAATTGAAATTTCAAATTATAGACCATGTTCCTGTCCCACGGAGAGGAGGGAATAGAGAGTTAATTTTAAAGAGAAGAGCATCTATGTGGATCTATAAGTTAGACTGTATTTTTCCAAAGGGTATGAACCGTGAAATGGATCTTAGTATTTTTCTCTAAATTGTCTTTTAATTTTTTCCAGATTCTACTTTCCCCCTCATTATGAACACTATGAAGAAGAAACCCAGTCCTCTAGACTTGTAACTATTCTGTGAAATATGAGAATATTTTGTAAAAAATTTTTTGTAAAAAAAGTGTTTTTGTATACTTCATTGCATATATGTAGCACTGTTAGACTTGTTTAGGAAAAGTATATTGTGTGTAATTTTATACACTGACCACTAGGTGGCATTTATACTGAGATGTTAAATTTTGATACTAGTTAAGGATGTAATTAATAACACCTGTGGTATAGGGTATTAAGGAGAGGTGTGTTGTATAGTAAAGTCATATGATTAAGGGCATTTGAGCCCGAAACGTCATGGATTTTTGTTTCTTGGTACAATAAAACAGATATCATTGTAAAAGTGTAGGTGCTGTTTGAATTTTTTGTATACAGTGATTTGTCTGGCGCTTTGGCAGTAGCTCCCCAGGCTTGCACTCCCATCACCAGTGCTGGAAGATATTACTTTGTTTTATAGGGTACGTGTATATGGCATGGATTTTAGGAACCGGGAGATGGAAAAAGATGCTTGGTCGGTCCGGCCACGAGATAGATAGATTTGATAGATAGATACATAGATTAGATAGATAGATCAATAGATGCAATAGATACATTTGATAGATACGATAGATAGATTTGATAGATCAATAGATAGATTTGATAGATAGATAATTTCCCAGACAGAGAATTACAAGACTGTCTGGGACCAATGGTAAGGTTACTTCCTTTTGCACAATCGAGTAAAGGTTGGGGATTGCCTTTTGTGCAAAGAAATTTCGGCCGGGTACCTTCCACTGCGGTGTCCCCTATCAGGGGACGGGTATATGGCATGGATTTTAGGAACCGGAAGATGGAAAAAGATGCTTGGTCGGTCCTCCTACTTCAAATTTGGGGCACTGCGCGTGCAATCTACTGTGCCACCAGATATGAGTGGTGTCTTAAGTAGTACTATTCTTATCAGTTTAATCCCTGTTAGGTCCCCTATCAGGGGACGTGTAAATGGCATGGATTTTCGGAACTGGGATATGGAAAAAGATGCTTGGTCGGTCCTGCCACGAGATAGATAGATACATAGATTAGATAGATAGATCAATAGATACAATAGATACATTTGATAGATACGATAGATAGATAGATTTGATAGATCATTAGATAGATTTGATAGATAGGTAATTTCCCAGACAGAGAATTACAAGACATGCGGCCTGGGACCCATGGCAAGGTTACTTCCTTTTGCACAATCGAGTACAGGTTGGGGATTGCCTTTTGTGCAAAGAAATTTCGGCCGGGTACCTTCCACTGCGGTGTCCCCTATCAGGGGATGTGGTCGTGTATATGGCATGGATTTTAGGAACCGGGAGATGGAAAAAGATGCTTGGTCGGTCCTCCTACTTCAAATTTGGGGCACTGCGCATGCAATCTACTGTGCCACCAGATATGAGTGGTGTGTTAAGTAGTACTATTCCTATCACTTTAATCCCTGTTACATGCCTTTTTTTTGTTTTGTTTTTTTGAAGCCACAGTGCAGCACCAGAGGCCAGAAAAATTAGGCATGTACACATGCCTGAAAAATTAGGTATTGTTGCAGCCGCTGCTGTAGCAGCGGCCAGAAAAATTGATGTTTGTTTCCCTGGCAGAAAGTGCCCCAAAACATTGCGGCTTGAACCCTAGTTGGTGGCGGATAAGTCACGCAAGTCATCCGGCATTCAAAGATAACATACAGCAGCTTGTGGAGCATTTATAGCCCAAGGAAGATCATCTCATTAGGCTTTTTTTACTTGAATGTATCGCCCAATGTCAGTCCCTTCGGGATCCATCCCTCATTCATCTTATTAAAGGTGAGGTAATCTAGACTTTTTTGACCTAGGCGACTTCTCTTCTCAGTGACAATATCTCCTGCAGCACTGAAGGTCCTTTCTGATAGGACACTTGAAGCGGGGCTGGCCAGAAGTTCTATAGCAAATTGGGATAGCTCAGGCCACAGGTCAAGCCTGCACACCCAGTAGTCAAGGGGTTCATCACTCCTCAGAGTGTCGAGATCTGCAGTTAAGGTGAGATAGTCGGCTACCTATCGGTCGAGTCGTTCTCTGAGGGTGGACCCCGAAGGGCTGTGGCGATGCATAGGAGTTAAAAAGCTCCGGATTTCCTCCATCAACAACACGTCTGTTAAGTGTCCTGTCCTTGCCGGCATGGTCGTGGGAGTTGGAGGATTACTTTCACCTCTTCCCCTGTTAGATTCCCGTTGTGCTGTGACATCACCCTTATAAGCTGTGTAAAGCATACTTTTTAATTTATTTTGGAACTGCTGCATCCTTTCCGACTTGCAGGAATTTGGTAACATTTCAGGCACTTTATGCTTATACCGGGGGTCTAGTAGCGTGGACACCCAGTAAAGGTCGTTCTCCTTCAGCTTTTTTATACGAGGGTCACTCAACAGGCACGACAGCATGAAAGACCCCATTTGCACAAGTTTGGATGCCGAGCTACTCATGTCCCGTTCCTCGTCTTCAGTGATCTCACTGAAGGTATGTTCTTCCCACCAGCCACGTACAACACCACGGGTACCAGATAGGTGACAACGAGCACCCTGGGATGCAAGTTGTGGTTGGTCTTCCTCCTCCTCCTCCTCCTCAAAGCCACATTCCTCCTCTGACTCCCCTTCCTCACAATCCTCTTCCAGCGTTGCCGCTGGTCCAGCAAGCGATGCTGATAAGGCTGTTTCTGGTGGTGATGGTGACCACAACTATTCCTCTTCACGCTCATCTATGGCCTGATCCAGCACTCTTCGCAGGGCACACTCCAGGAAGAAAATAAATGGTATGATGTCACTGATGGTGCCTTCGGTGCGACTGACTAGGTTTGTCACCTCATCAAAAGGACGCATGAGCCTACAGGCATTGCGCATGAGCATCCAGTAACATGGCAAAAAAATCCCCAGCTCCGCAGAGGCTGTCCTAGCACCCCAGTCATACAAATACTTGTTAACGGCTTTTTCTTATTGGAGCAGGCGGTCGAACATTAGGAGTGTTGAATTCCAACGTGTCGGGCTGTCGCAAATCAAGCGCCTCACTAGCATGTTGTTTCGCTGCTGGATATCTGCAAAATTCGCCATGGCCGTGTAGGAACGCCTGAAATGGCCACACACCCTCCTGGCCTGCTTCAGGACGTCCTGTAAGCCTGGGTACTTATGCACAAAGCGTTGTACGATCAGATTACACACATGTGCCATGCACGGCACATGTGTCTACTTGCCCAATTTCAATGCCACCAACAAATTACTTCCGTTGTCAGAAACCACTTTGCCGATCTCCAGTTGGTGCGGAGTCAGCCACTGATCCCCCTGTGCGTTCAGGGCGGACAGGAGTGCTGTTCCGGTGTGACTCTCTGCTTTCAGGCAAGTCAACCCCAAGACGGCGTGACACTGCCGTATCCGGGATGTGGAATAGTACCTGCGGAGCTGGGGGAGTGCCGTTGATGTAGAGCAAGATGCATCAGCAGAAGAGGACTCAGCCGAGGAAGAGGTTATGGAAGAGGATGGAGTAGGAGGAGTAGAGGAGGTGGCAGCAGGCCTGCCTGCAATCGTGGCGGTGTCACCAACTCCTCTGCAGAGCCATGCATTCCATGCTTGGCAGCCGTCAGCAAGTTTACCCAATGCGCAGTGTAGGTGATATACCTGCCCTGACCATGCTTTGCAGACCAGCTATCAGTGGTCAGATGGACCCTTGCCCCAACACTGTGTGCCAGACATGCCATTACTTCCTTTCAGACAATCGAGTACAGGTTGGGGATTGCCTTTTGTGCAAAGAAAGTTTGGCCGGGTACCTTCCACTGAGGTTTCCCAATAGCTACAGACTCCACCAGCTTTTATGGTAAAAGCTGGCGGGCTAAGAGTTCAAACAAGCCAGCTGTCAGACGCCGGGCAAGGGGGTGACTTTGGGACATTGGCTTCTTATGCTCAAACATGTCCTTGACAGACACCTGACTGTGGGCAGATGAGCAGGAACTGCTACGGAAGAGAGACGGAGTGGCGGATGGTTGAGAGGGGGCAAGGAGGACAGCAGTGGTTGACGTGGCTGAAGATGCTGGACCAGGAGGAGGATGGCGGCTTTGAGTTTGTGTGCTGCTTCTACTCATGTGTTCATCCCATCAGCGTTTGTGATGTGAGATCATGTGCCTTCACAAAGCAGTTGTACCTAGGTGGGTGTTGGACTTCATCATCATCATCACACCGTACGTCCATGTCTGTAATGCTGCCTGACTGAGACATATCACTGTTATCTACATTCTTTGTCAATGATGGTTGCGCATCACTCATTTCTTCAAACTGATGTGTCAATAACTCATCTGACAGATCAAGTGAATCGGCTGTGGTGCTAGTGTTGGTGGTGGCGTCAGGCGGGCGAGTGGTCACTTGAGAGGTGCCCGAAGCTAAGCTGGAGGTGGATGGTGCGTCAAGGTTCCGAGCGGAAGCTGTAGAAGATTGGGTGTCCTGTGTTAGCCAGTAAACTAGGTCCTCCTCAGAACTTTTCGCGTTCATGGTACGTGGCTTCTGAACACTGGGCATTATTGTAGGGTCAAAGGGAATCACAGCACCACGACCATGATGGCACCTGCGGGGTGGTCTGCCTCTGCCTGTCATTTTTTTTTTAAATGTACACTTACACTACTATTAAACAAAATATGAGTTGTGCCACTAGGCAAGAGGGCACAGTATACGCTGTGAGCCTGACACAAAAAAGCAGACTGATGTTTCACAATCCAAAAAGTTTATTTTTTTAAATGTACACTTACACTACTATTAAACAAGATATGAGTTGTGCCACTGGGCAAGTGGGCACAGTATACGCTGTGAACCTGACACAAAAAAGCAGACTGATGTTTCACAGTCAAAAAAGTTTATTTTTAAATATTTGCACTACTGTTACAACAGATATGAGTGGTGGCACTAGTTGGCAAGTGGGTCTGGCACACACGCTGGCAGGCAGGCAACTGCAATTAGATTACACTAGCAGACTGATGTTTCACAGTCAAAAAAGTTTTTTTAAAAAATATTTACACTACTGTTACAACAGATATAAGTGGTGGCACTAGTTGGCAAGTGGGCCTGGCACACACGCTGGCAGGCAGGCAACTGCAATTAGATTACACTAGCAGACTGATGTTTCACAGTCAAAAAAGTTTTGTAAAATTTTTTTTACACTACTGTTACAACAGATATGAGTGGTGGCACTAGTTGGCAAGTGGGCCTGGCAGACACGCTGGCAGGCAGGCAACTGCAATTAGATTACACTAGCAGACTGATGTTTCACAGTCAAAAAATATTTTTTTTTAAATATTTACACTACTGTTACAACAGATATGAGTGGTGGCACTAGTTGGCAAGTGGGCCTGGCATGCACGCTGGCAGGCAGGCAACTGCTATTAGATTACACTAGCAGACTGATGTTTCACAGTCAAAAAAGTTTTTTTTTTAAATATTTACACTACTGTTACAACAAATATGAGTGGTGGCACTAGTTGGCAAGTGGGTCTGGCACACACGCTGGCAGGCAGGCAGGCAACTGCAATTAGATTACAGTAGCAGACTGATGTTTCACAGTCAAAAATGTTTTTTTTTAAATATTTACACTACTGTTACAACAGATATGAGTGGTGACACTAGTTGGCAAGTGGGCCTGGCACACACACTGGCAGGCAGGCAACTGCAATTAGATTACACTAGCAGACTGATGTTTCACAGTCAAAAAAGTTTTTTTTAAAAATATTTACACTACTGTTACAACAGATATAAGTGGTGGCACTAGTTGGCAAGTGGGCCTGGCACACACGCTGGCAGGCAGGCAACTGCAATTAGATTACACTAGCAGACTGATGTTTCACAGTCAAAAAAGTTTTGTAAATTTTTTTTTACACTACTGTTACAACAGATATGAGTGGTGGCACTAGTTGGCAAGTGGGCCTGGCAGACACGCTGGCAGGCAGGCAACTGCAATTAGATTACACTAGCAGACTGATGTTTCACAGTCAAAAAATATTTTTTTTTAAATATTTACACTACTGTTACAACAGATATGAGTGGTGGCACTAGTTGGCAAGTGGGCCTGGCATGCACGCTGGCAGGCAGGCAACTGCTATTAGATTACACTAGCAGACTGATGTTTCACAGTCAAAAAAGTTTTTTTTTTAAATATTTACACTACTGTTACAACAAATATGAGTGGTGGCACTAGTTGGCAAGTGGGTCTGGCACACACGCTGGCAGGCAGGCTGGCAGGCAACTGCAATTAGATTACAGTAGCAGACTGATGTTTCACAGTCAAAAATGTTTTTTTTTTAAATATTTACACTACTGTTACAACAAATATGAGTGGTGGCACTAGTTGGCAAGTGGGCCTGGCACACATGCTGGCAGGCAGGCAACTGCAATTAGATCACACTAGCAGACTGATGTTTCACAGTCAAAAAAGTTTTTTTTTAAATATTTACACTACTGTTATAACAAATATGAGTGGTGGCACTAGTTGGCAAGTGGGCCTGGCACACACGCTGGCATGGAAGGCAACTGCAATTAGATTACACTAGCAGACTGATGTTTCGCAGTCAAAAAAGTTTTTTTTTTATATATTTACACTACTGTTACAACAAATATGAGTGGTGGCACTAGCTGGCAAATGGGCCTGGCACACACGCTGGCAGGCAGGCAACTGCAATTAGATTACACTAGCAGACTGATGTTTAACAGTCAAAAAAGTTTTTTTTTTAAATATTTACACTACTGTTATAACAAATATGAGTGGTGGCACTAGTTGGCAAGTGGGCCTGGCACACACGCTGGCATGGAAGGCAACTGCAATTAGATTACACTAGCAGACTGATGTTTCAGTCAAAAAAGTTTTTTTTTTTAAATATTTACACTACTGTTACAACAAATATGAGTGGTGGCACTAGTTGGCAAGTGGGCCTGGCACACATGCTGGCAGGCAGGCAACTGCAATTATATTAAACTAGCAGACTGATGTTTCACAGTCAAAAAAGTTTTTTTAAAAAATATTTACACTACTGTTACAACAAATATGAGTGGTGGCACTAGTTGGCAAGTGGGCCTGGCTCACACGCTGGCAGGCAGGCAACTGCAATTAGATTACACTAGCAGACTGATGTTTCACAGTCAAAAAAGTTTTTTTTAAAAATATTTACACTACTGTTACAACAGATATGAGTGGTGGCACTAGTTGACAAGTGGGCCTGGCACACACGCTGGCAGGCAGGCAACTGCAATTAGATTACACTAGCAGACTGATGTTTCACAGTTAAAAAAGTTTTTTTTTTTTAATTTACACTACTGTTACAACAGATATGAGTGGTGGCACTGCAGGCAGGCAACTGCAATTAGATTACACTAGCAGACTGATGTTTTACAGTCAAAATTACACAGGCAAAAAAAAACAAAAAAAAACGACTGATGTTCTAGCCCTAAAAAGGGCTTTTTGGGGTGCTGTCCAAACAGCAGAGATCAGATGAGTCCTTCAGGACTGTAGTGGACACTGAATACACTATCCTAGCTATCAATTTCCCTAAAAAATCAGCAGCAGCTACACTATCCCTCCTCTCACTAACAATGCAGGATCAGAATGAATCTAAAATGGCTGCTGCCCAGGAGCTGGGAGGGTCTGGGAGGGAGTGTCTGCTGCTGATTGGCTGTAATGTGTCTGCAGACTGTGAGATACAGGGTCAAAGTTTACTCAATGATGACAACGCGAACAAGCTATGTTCGCCGGGAACTATTCGCCGGCAAAAAATTTGCGACATCACTATATATATATATATATAGGACAGTTGAACATAAAAAAGGCTGTCACTACACCTGTAGAAATATTTATATATAGATTAAAGCAGTTTTCACAATAAATGTTTGCTACTTTGGTAGCTTTATTATATTCTGTTGATTTATTAGAAATTACATATTTTTAGTATATTTAAAGGGACACTGTACCCAAAAATTTAATTTTGTGATTCAGATTGAGCATAAAATTTTATGCAAATTTCGAATTTACTCCTATTATCAAATTTCCTTCATTCTCTTGGTATCTTTATTTGAAATGCAAGAATGTAAGTTTAGATGCCGGCCCATTTTTGGTGAACAACCTGGGTTGTCCTTGCTGATTGGTGGATAAATTCATCCACCAATAAAAAAGTGCTGTCCAGAGTACTGAAACCAAAAAAAACGTAGATGCCTTCTTTTTCAAATAATGATAGCAAGAGAACGAAGAAAAATTGATAATAGGAGTAAATTAGAAAGTTGCTTAAAATTGCATGCTCTTTCTGAATTACAAATTAACAAATTTGGGTTCAGTGTCCCTTTAAGACAGTAGTCCATTCAAATATGGGTGTCATTACATCGGTAGGTTATGTATATATATATATATATATATATATATATATATATATATATATATATATATATATATATATATATATATATATATAGGCAAGCCTAATTCGACCTAGTTATCAAAGCCTACAGACCGACAAAAGTTGAAATTTGTGACGTAACATACAATTCGCCGGTCTCAATCCGACACAGATCAATGCTTACGTCATTACAGATGTTCCTAATACACATTCGGCACTATCTGACAACTTTTGCAAGTTATCAAATTTCTAACAGGTACGTTCACCACTATTCCGGCCCAGCGTACCTGGTTTTCAATCCGCCACCTTGCAGGCTGCGTATGCCATAGGAATTAATGGGAGTCTGAAATGATTTCTATGGTAGAATAAAAGTTACGTTTACACCTAACACCCTAACATAACCCCACAAGTCTAAACACCCCTAATCTGCTGCCCCCGACATCGCCGCAACTAAATAAAGTTATTAACCCCTATCCCGCCACTCCCGGACCACGCCGCAACTAAATAAAGTTATTAACCCCTATTCCGCCGTTACCAGACCCCGCTGCAACTAACTAAATGTATTAACCCCTATCCCACCGCTCCCGGACCCCTCCGCAACTAAATAAATGTATTAACCCCTAAACCCCTGGCCTCCCACATCACTACCACTTACTAAACCTATTAACCCCTAAACCACCAGCCCCCCACATCACCATAAACTAAATTAAGCTATTAACCCCTAAACCACCAGCCCCCCACATCGAGATAAACTAAATTAAGCTATTAACCCCTAAACCTAACAACCCATTAACTTTACATTAAATTTTAACTCATTCCTATCTTATAATAAATTTAAACTCACCTTTAGAATTAAAATAAACTATATTAAGCTATTAATTAACCTACCCTAACTATTATACTAAAATTACATTAAATTACAAATTAAATTAACTATATTGCATTTCTAAAAACCTAACCCTACTCAAGTTATTTAAATCTACATTAAAGAATTACTAAGTTACAAAAAAATAAAAACTAAGTTACACAAAATAAAAAATAAATTATCAAATATTGAAACTAATTACACCTAATCTAATAACCCTATCAGAATAAAAAAGCACCTGAAATAAAATAACTCCTAGCCTAAAATACAAACACCCCCCCCCAACATTGCCCTGAAAAGGGCATTTGGATGGGCATTGCCCTTAAAATGGCATTTAGCTCTTTTTCAGCCCAAAGTCCCTAACCTAAAATTAAAACCCACCCAATAAACCCTTAAAAAACCTAACACAAACCCCCGAAGATCTACTTACAGTTTTCGAAGACCGGACAGCCATCCTCAACCAAGCGGCAGAAGTCCTCAGCGAAGCCGGCAGAAGTCTTCATCCAAGGGGGCCAAATTCTTCATCCAACTGGGCAGAAGTCTTCATCCAGGTGGCATCTTCTATCTTCATCCATTCGGTGCAAAGTGGCTCCATCTTCAAGACATCCGGTGCTGAGCATTCTCTTCTTACGACGTCTCTTGAAGAATGAAGTTTCCTTCTCTTACATTCCGATTGGCTGATAGAATTCTATCAGCCAATAGGAATTAAGGTGGAAAAAATCCTATTTTTCCACCTTAATTACACCTTAATTCCTATTGGTTGATATAATTCTATCAGCCAATCGGAATGTAAGGGACGCCATCTTGGATGATATCATTTAAAGGAAACTTTATTCTGCAACAGACGTCGTAAGAAGATGGAGCCGCTCCGCGCCGGATGGATGAAGATAGAAGATGCCGTCTAGATGAAGACTTCTGCCCGGTTGAATGAAGACTTCAGCCCGCTTGGATGAAGACTTCTGCCGGCTTCACTGAGGACTTCTGCCGCTTGGATGAGGATGGCTGTCCGGTCTTTGAAAACTGTAAGTGGATCTTTGGGGGTTAGTGTTAAGTTTTTTTAAGGGTTTATTGGATGAGTTTTAATTTTAGGTCAGGGACTTTGGGCTGAAAAAGAGCTAAATGCCCTTTTAAGGGCAATGCCCATCTAAATGCCCTTTTCAGGGCAATGGGGAGCTTAGTTTTTTTTAGAAAGGTTTTTATTTGGGGGGTTTGGTTGTGTGGGTGGTGGGTTTTAGTGTTGGGGGGTGTTTGTATTTTATTTTACAGGTAAAAGCTGATTTCTTTTGGGCAATGCCCCACAAAAGGCCTTATTAAGGGCCATTGGTAGTTTATTGAAGGCTAGGGTTTTTTTATTTTGAGGGAGGCTTTTTTATTTTGATAGGGCTATTAGATTAGGTGTAATTAGTTTAAATATTTGATCATTTATTTTTTATTTTGTGTAACTTAGTGTTTTTTTATTTTGTGTAACTTAGTTGTTTTTTTTGTAACTTAGTCAATCATTAGAGTAGATTTAAATAATTTGAGTAGGGTTAGGTTTTTAAATATGTGATATAGTTAATTTAATTTGTAATTTAATATAATTTTAGTATAATAGTTAGGGTAGGTTAAATAATAGTTTAATATAGTTTAATGTAATTTTAATATAATAGGGTTGGTTAATTAATAGTTTAATATAGTTTATTTTAATTCTAAAGGTAAGTTTAAATTTATTATAATATAGGGATGAGTTAATATTTATTGTAAAGTTAGCGGGTTGTAGGTTTAGGGGTTAATAGCTTAATTTAGTTTATGGCGATGTGGGGGGCTGGCGGTTTAGGGGTTAATACATTTATTTAGTTGCGGTGGGCTCCAGGAGCGGAGGGATAGGGGAGAATTATTTTATTAGAGTTGCGGTGGGCTCCGGGAGCGGCGGGATAGGGGTTAATAACTTTATTTAGTTGCGGAGGGGTCCGGGAGTGGCAGGATAGGGGTTAATACATTTATTTAGTTGTGGAGGGGTCCAGGAGCAGTGGGATAGGGGTTAATAACTTTATTAGAGTTGCGTAGGGGTCCGGATAGCGGTTAATACGTTTATTTAGTTGTGGAGGGTCCGCATAGCGGCGGGATAGGGGTTAATAACGTTATTAGAGTTGCGGCGGGGTACGGGAGCGGCGGGATAGGGTTTAAACATTTTAGTATAGTGGCAGTGTTTAGTGACAGAGTATAAATAAAGTTGGGAAAAAGCCGAATAGCAGCAAGATCATCGCCCCGTGCTTGGTGCACAGCTTTTCACAGCTTTTTTTATGAATAAGGAGAGCGTATTCAGGTCCGCTGCTGCGATGTTAGGTGATGTAAGGAGAGTGTATTGGTGCCGTTGAATGCAGCATAGTTGACGGCTTGATAATTCGGGCTCTATACCTGTTGGTTATATAAATATACATTTTCAATAAGTTTGGCAAATAGGGTTTGGCTAAACTGGTATATTTATTATATATATAGGGCAGATAAATGTAAAAAAAAAGGTATATTTATTATTATATATAGGACAGTTGAACATAAAAAAGGCTGTCACTACACCTGTAGAAATAATTATATATAGATTAAAGCAGTTTTCACAATAAATTTTTGCTACTTTGGTAGCTTTATTATATATTCTGTTATTTTAGTCTATTTTAGACAGTAGTAGTATATATATATATATATATATATATATATATATATATATATATATATATATATATAAATTCACCTGTAGATTAATTTATATATATAGATGAAAGCAGCATAGTTAATAGAAGTGTTGATATAACAATATCATTATAACAAAAATAAATATCAGTAGCCTTATTATCTATACTATATTTGGAATATATTTAGGACAACAGTCCATCCAGGTCACTATACCTATTGGTTATATAAATATAAATTTTCAATTTATATGTGTAGAGAGTGCTGAATTCCCTATCTTTCTATAAGGCTTACTTACCCTTATTACCTTTCTTCTAATGTTGATATTATAAATTTTCAATAAGTTTGGCAAATAGGCGCCTAGATTACGAGTTTTTGTCGGTAAGGCTGTGCGGGGCTAACAAGCCTTTTGTTCTCACCACTCACTTAAGCCAACACTGGTATTACGAGTTTTCTTCAAGCCGGCGTTAACCTCAAAAAAGTGAGCGTTAAGCAAAATTTAGCTCCACATCTCACCTCAATACCAGCGTTGCTTACGGTAGCGGTAAACTGGCAAAACGTGCTCGTGCACAATTTCCCCATAGGAAACAAGGGGGCTGAGTTGGCTGGAAAAAAAAACTAACACCTGCAAAAAAGCAGCGTTCAGCTCCTAACGCAGCCCCATTGTTTCCTATGGGAAAATGAAATTTATGTCTGCACCTAACACCCTAACATAAACCCCGAGTCTAAACACCCTTAATCTTACACTTATTAACCCCTAATCTGCCGCCCCCGCTATCGCTCTAACACCTACATTATAATTGTTAACCCCTAATCTGCCACTCTGGACACCGCCGCCACCTACATTATACTTATGAACCACTAATCTGCTGCCCCCAACATCGCCAACACCTACATTATAGTTATTACAAAAGTAATCAGCTCTTTTACCAGCCCTTAAAAGGGCTTTTTGCGGGGCCTTGCCCCAAAGTATTCAGCTCTTTTGCATGAAAATAAAAATACAATACCCCCCAACATTACAACCCACCAGCCACATACCCCTACTCTAACCCACCCAAACCCCCCTTAAAAAAACCTATCACTAATCCCCTGAAGATCTCCCTACCTTGAGTCGTCTTCACCCCACATCGCCGCCACTCTAATAAAAAAATGTAACCCCTAATCTGCCGACCGGACACCGCCGCCACCTACATTATACCTATGAACCCCTAATCTGCTGCCCCTAACATCGCCGACCCCAATATTATATTTATTAACCCCTAATCTGCCCCCCCAACGTCGCCGCTACCTAACTACACTTATTAACCCCTAATCTGCCGACCGGACCTCGCCGCTACTATAATAAATGTATTAACCCCTAAACTGCAGCACTCCCGCCTCTAGACACTAGAATAAATATTATTAACCCCTAATCTGCCCTCCCTAACATCGCCGCCACCTACCTACAATTATTGATTGGAACAGCCAATAGAATGCAAGTTCAATACGATTGGCTGATTGGATCAGCCAATCGGATTGAACTTCAATCTGATTGGCTGATTGCATCAGCTAATCAGATTTTTTCTACGTTAATTCCGATTGGCTGATAGAATTCTATCAGCCAATCGGAATTGAAGGGACACCATCTTGGATGACGTCCCTTAAAGGAACCTTCATTCATCGTTAGTCCGTCGGGGAAGGAGGATGTTCCGCGTCGGCAGGATGAAGATGGATCCGGAAGAAAGAAGATAGAAGATGCTGCTTGGAAGAAGACATCGCCCGGATGGAAGACCTCTTCTTTGCCGCTTGGATCAAGACTTCACCCGGATGGAGGACCTCTTCTTTGCCGCTTGGATCAAGACTTCTACCCGATGGAGGACATCTTCTTGCTCCGCTTGGATGAAGAATTCGGCTCGGCTGGGTGAAGACGACTCAAGGTAGGGAGATCTTCAGGGGGTTAGTGATAGGTTTTTTTAAGGGGGGTTTGGGTGGGTTAGAGTAGGGGTATGTGGCTGGTGGGTTGTAATGTTGGGGGGTATTGTATTTTTATTTTCATGCAAAAGAGCTGAATACTTTGGGGCAAGACCCCGCAAAAAGCCCTTTTAAGGGCTGGTAAAAGAGCTGATTACTTTTGTATTTTAGAATAGGGTAGGGAATTTTTTATTTTGAGGGGCTTTTTTATTTTATTAGGGGGCTTAGATTAGGTTAATTAGTTTAAACTGCTTGTAATTCTTTTTTATTTTTTGTAATTTAATGTTTGTTTTTTTGTATTATAGAATAGTTTATTTTATTGTATTTTATTTTAGGTAATTGTAGGTAATTTATTTAATTAATTTAATGATAGTGTAGTGTTAGGTTTAATTGTAACTTAGGTTAGGATTTATTTTACAGGTAATTTTGTACTTATTTTAAGTAGGTAGCTATTAAATAGTTCTTAACTATTTAATAGCTGTTGTAACTAGTTAAAATAAATACAAAGTTGCCTGTAAAATAAATATAAATCCTAAAATAGCTACAATGTAATTATTATTTAGATTGTAGCTATATTCGGGATTATTTTATAGGTAAGTATTTAGTTTTAAATAGGAATAATTTAGTTAATTTTAGGAATATTATTTTGTTTAATATAAATTATATTTATGTTAGGGGGGTGTTAGGGTTAGGGTTAGAGTTAGGTTTAGGGGTTAATAACTTTATTATAGTAGCGACGACGGTGCAGGTGGGAGATTAGGGGTTAATAATTGTAGGTAGGTGGCGGCGATGTTAGGGAGGGCAGATTAGGGGTTAATACTATTTATTATAGTGTTTGCGAGGCGGTTTAGGGGTTAATACATTTATTATAGTGGCGGCGAGGTCCGGTCAGCAGATTAGGGGTTAATAAGTGTAGTTAGGTAGCGGCGACGTTGGGGGGGCAGATTAGGGGTTAATAAATATAATATAGGGGTTGGCGATGTTAGGGGCAGCAGATTAGGGGTTAATAACTTTATTATAGTAGCGGCGACGGTGCGGGCAGGAGATTAGGGGTTAATAATTGTAGGTAGGTGGCGGTGATGTTAGGGAGGCCAGATTAGGGGTTAATACTATTTTTTTTCTAGTGTTTGCACGGCGGTTTAGGGGTTAATACATTTATTATAGTGGCGGGGAGGTCCGGTCGGCAGATTAGGGGTTAATAAGTGTAGTTAGGTAGCGGTGACATTGGGGGGGGGCAGATTAGGGGTTAATAAATATAATATAGGGGTCGGCGATGTTAGGGGCAGCAGATTAGGGGTTCATAGGGATAATGTAGGAGCGGCAGATTAGGGGTTAATAATAATATGCAGGGGTCAGCAATAGCGGGGGCGGCAGATTAGGGTTTAATAAGTGTAAGGTTAGGGGTGTTTAGACTCAGGGTTCATGTTAGGGTGTTAGGTGCAGATTTAGAAAGTATTTCCCCATAGGAAACAATGGGGCTGCGTTAGGAGCTGAACGCTGCTTTTTGGCAGGTGTTAGGTTTTTTTTAAGCCCAAAATGCCCCATTGTTTCCTATGGGGATATCGTGCACCGCTACCGTAAGCAACGCTAGTATTGAGGGTTGAAGTGGAGCTAAGTTAGGCTCAACGCACCCTTTTTTGAGCCTAACGCAGCCCCTCAGACAACTCTAAATACAAGCGTTGTTGGAAGGGTGCGTTGGGAAAAAAAGCAGCGTTAGCTACGCAGCTTTTTACAGACAAAACTCTAATTCTAGCCATAAGTATTTTAGATCCAAATTTGGAACCAATGTTGTATCCACTTCTTTTCCCTTTTGGGGATCAACGTTGGGCACCTAAAATTAAACTAAATTATAACCCTACTACTGTTAGAAATATAAGAATTCAATCCTTAGCAAAGCCAAGAGAAAGGGTCACACAAATGCAATTGTATGGGTATATACTTTCCATCCGTCACGAGTTTAACCTATTTCTGAGTGCTGGCAAATTGACTCAGCAGTACTTTGTAGATGCATATGTTAAAACAGAAGGTAATCGTTTAAACTGTGTCAGACAAAATCAGTCAAAAATAAGGGTTGAAAAGTATACAGGTCTCATTGACCATCTTCATAGTGTAGCTGCAGAGCAGGGCTTAGTTCCAGGCAAAGCAGTTATACTTTCATCTACATGAAATCAGTTGAATTTCGACCTGATTTAGTGGCAAGAGTTTTTCATTTAAAACTTCAAGAACTTCTTGATGATATCACAAAGAAACATGTTTTGGGTAAACCAGCTGCCAAAGTTCATGTAATTGAATTTCAAAAATGTGGGTTACCTCATGCACATATTTTGCTTATATTAAGTGCACAAGATAAGTCTAAAAATGCACAAGTTATTGATGGCTTTATTTGTGCTGAAATACCTGACATTGGAGTCAATCCACAGTTACATGCAATTGTTACCAAGCACATGATACATGGGCCCTGCGGGGCCCATGTATATAATTGCAGTTGCCTACCTGCCAGCGTGTGTGTCAGGCTCACAGCGTATACTGTGCCCACTTGCCCAGTGCCACCACTCATATCTGGTGTAACAGTAGTATAGATTTAAGAAAAACAAAAAACTTTTTTGACTGTGTTAAATAATAGCAGTCAGTTTCCTTCACACGTGTGCGTTTCAGTGCCTGCCTGCCAGGGCACAGTGTCACCCCAGTGCAACTCATATCTGGTGTAACAGTAGTCTAGATTTAAAAAAAAACAACACTTTTTTCACTGTGTTAAACAATAGCAGTCAGTTTCCTTCACACGTGTGCATTTCAGTGCCTGCCTGCCAGGGCACAGAGTCACCCCAGTGCAACTCATATCTGGTGTAACAGTAGACTAGATTTTAAAAAAACAACACTTTTTTGACTGTGTTAAATAATAGCAGTCAGTTTCCTTCACACGTGTGCGTTTCAGTGCCTGCATGCCAGGGCACAGTGTCACCCCAGTGCAACTCATATCTGGTGTAACAGTAGTGTAGATTTTTAAAAAACAACACTTTTTTGACTGTGTTAAATAATAGCAGTCAGTTTCCTTCACACGTGTGCGTTTCAGTGCCTGCATGCCAGGGCACAGTGTCACCCCAGTGCAACTCATATCTGGTGTAACAGTAGTCTAGATTTAAAAAAAAAAAACACTTTTTTGACTGTGTTAAATAATAGCACTCAGTTTCCTTCACACATGTGCGTTTCAGTGCCTGCATGCCAGGGCACAGTGTCACCCCAGTGCAAATCATATCTGGTGTAACAGTAGTGTAGATTTAAAAAAAAAACACTTTTTTGACTGTGTTAAATAATAGCAGTCAGTTTCCTTCACACGTGTGCGTTTCAGTGCCTGCCTGCCTGCCTGCCAGGGCACAGTGTCACCCCAGTGCAACTCATATCTGGTGTAACAGTAGTCTAGATTTAAAAAAAACAACACTTTTTTGACTGTGTTAAATAATAGCAGTCAGTTTCCTTCACACGTGTGCGTTTCAGTGCCTGCCAGGGCACAGTGTCACACCAGTGCAACTCATATCTGGTGTAACAGTAGTGTACATTTAAAAAAAAAAATTTTTTTTGACTGTTATAGATTGAATAGCAGTTAGTTGTCTGCAAGCTTGTGTGTCAGGCCTACAGCGTCTACTCTGCCAACTTCTGCCAGTGCACAGTGCCACTCATATCTGTTGTCACAGTAGCTTGCACGCATAGTACCACTAATTGAAAAAAAATGACAGGCAGAGGCAGGCCACCCCGCAGGGGCCGTCGTTTTCGTGGTGATGTGATTCCCTTTGGCCTTAGAATAATGCCCAGTGTTCAGAGGCCACGTAACCCAAACTCAGACATTTCTGAGGACATAGTTGACTGGCTAATACAGGACACCCAATCTTCTACAGCTTCCGCTCAGAACCTTGACGCACCATCCTCCTCCAGCTTAGCTTCGGGCACCTCTCAAGTTACCACTCGCCCGCCTGCCACCACCACCAACACTAGCACCACAGCCGCTTCACTTGATTTGTCAGAGGAGTTATTTACACATCATTATTGCCAGAGGATGTAGATAACAGGAATATGTCTCCGTCAGACAGCATTACATACATGGACGTACGGTGTGATGATGATGATGTTGTACCCGCTGCTGCTTCCTTTGTTGACTTGTCAGATACAAGTGAAGTGGTTGATGATGACGATGCGTCCGTGGATGTAACGTGGGTGCCCGCTAGAAGAGAAGAAGAAGAGGGGGAAAGTTCAGATGGGGAGACAGAGAGGAGGAGGAGACGAGTTGGAAGGAGGGGAAGGTTGTCGCAAGGAGCTAGTGGCACAGTCAGACAGCATGCATCGGCACCCGGGGTCAGCCAGACAGCACGCCAATCAACGCATGCTGTTGCCACCACCAGAATGTCGTCATTGCAGAGCTCAGCAGTGTGGCATTTTTTTTGTTTTTCTGCCTCTGACAACAGCGATGCCATTTGCAACCTGTGCCAAAAGAAACTGAGTCATGGGAAGTCCAACACCCACCTAGGTACAACTGCTTTGTGAAGGCACATGATTGCACATCACAAACGCCTATGGGATCAACACATGAGTAGAAGCAGCACACAAACTCAAAGCCGCCATCCTCCTCCTGGTCCAGCATCTTTAGCCACGTCAACCACTGCTGTCCTCCTTGCCCCCTCTCAACCATCCGCCACTCCGTGTCTCGCCTTGAGCAGTTCCTGCTCATCTGCCCACAGTCAGGCATCTGTCAAGGACATGTTTGAGCGTAAGAAGCCAATGTCACAAAGTCACCCCCTTGCCCAGCATCTGACAGCTGGCTTGACTGAACTTTTAGCCCGCCAGCTTTTACCATACAAGCTGGTGGAGTCTGAGGCGTTCAAAAAATTTGTAGCTATTGGGACACCGCAGTGGAAGGTACCCGGCCGAAATTTCTTTGGACAAAAGGCAATCCCCAACCTGTACTCGATTGTGCAAAAGGAAGTAATGGCATGTCTGGCACACAGTGTTGGGGCAAGGGTCCATCTGACCACTGATAGCTGGTCTGCAAAGCATGGTCAGGGCAGGTATATCACCTACACTGTGCATTGGGTAAACCTGCTGATGGCTGCCAAGCATGGAATGCGTGGCTCTGCAGAGGAGTTGGTGACACTGCCACGACTTGCAGACAGGCCTGCTGCCACCTCCTCTACTCCTCCTACTCCATCCTCTTCCATAACCTCCTTGGCTGAGTCCTCTTCTGCTGCTACGTCTTGCTCCACATCAACGGCACCCCCCCCCCAGCTCCCCAGGTACTATTCCACATCCCGGATACAGCAGTGTCACGCCGTCAGTGTCACGCCGTCTCTGAAAGCAGAGAGTCACACCGGACTAGCACTCCTGTCTGCCCTGAACGCACAGGTGGATCAGTGGCTGACTCCGCACCAACTGGAGATCGGCAAAGTGGTTAGTGACAACGGAAGAAATTTGGTGGCGCATTGAATTTGGGCAAGTTGACACATGTGCCGTGCATGGCACATGTGTGTAATCTGATCATGCAACGCTTTGTGCATAAGTACCCAGGCTTACAGGATGTCCTGAAGCAGGCCAGGAAGGTGTGTGGCCATTTCAGGCATTCCTACACGTTCATAGCGCACTTTTCAGATATCCAGCGGCGAAACAACATGCCAGTGAGGTGCTTGATTTGCGACAGCCCGACACTTTGGAATTCAACACTCCTAATGTTCGACCGCCTGATCCAACAAGAAAAAGCCGTTAATGACTATTTGTATGACCGGAGTGCTAAGACAGCCTCTGCGGAGCTGGGAATTTTTTTGCCACGTTACTGGATGCTCATGCTCAATGCCTGTAGGCTCATGCGTCCTTTTGATGAGGTGACAGTCGCACTGAAGGCATCATCAGCGACATCATACCATTTGTTTTCTTCCTGGAGCGTGCCCTGCGAAGAGTGGTGGATCAGGCTGTAGATGAGCGTGAAGAGGAAGAGTTGTGGTCACCATCACCACCAGAAACAGCCTTCTCAGCATCTCTTGCTAGACCTGCGGCAATGCTGGAAGAGGATTGTGAGGAAGATGAGTCAGAGGAGGAATGTGGCTTTGAGGAGGAGGAGGAAGACCAACCACAACAGGCATCCCAGGGTGAGATCACTGAGGACGAGGAACGGGACATGAGTAGCTCAGCATCCAATCTTGTGCAAATGGGGTCTTTCATGCTGTCGTGCCTGTTGAGGGACCCTCGTATAAAAAGGCTGAAGGAGAAAAACCTGTACTGGTGGTGGACGCTACTAGACCCCCGGTATAAGCATAAAGTGCCTGAAATGTTTCTGAATTACCACAAGTCAGAAAGGATGCAGCAGTTCCAAAATAAATTAAAAAGTATGCTTTACACAGCGTATAAGGGTGATGTCACAGCACAACGGAAATCTAACAGGGGAAGAGGTGAAAGTAATCCTCCTCCTCCCACGACCACGCCGGCAAGGACAGGACGCTTTACAGACGTGTTGTTGATGGAGGACATGCAGAGCTTTTTAAGTCCTACGCATCGCCACAGCCCTTCGGGGTCCACCCTCAGAGAATGACTCAACCAACAGGTAGCAGACTACCTCGCCTTAACTGCAGATATCGACACTCTGAGGAGCGATGAACCCCTTGACTACTGGGTGTGCAGGCTTGACCTGTGGCCTGAGCTATCCCAATTTGCGATAGAACTTCTGGCCTGCCCCGCTTCAAGTGTCCTGTCAGAAAGGACCTTCAGTGCAGCAGGAGGTATTGTCACTGAGAAGAGAAGTCGCCTAGGTCAAAAAAGTCTAGATTACCTCACCTTTATTAAGATGAATGAGGGATGGATCCCGAAGGGACTGACAGTGGGCGATACATTCGACTAAAAAAGGCCTGATGAGATGAGCTGCCTTGGGCTAAAAATGGTCCACATGCTGCTGTATTTAATCTCTGAATGCCGGATGACTTGCGTGACTTATCCACCACCAACTAGGGTTCAAGCCGCAATGTTTTAGGGCACTTTCTGTCTGGGAAACAAATATCAATTTTTCTGGCCGCTGCTACAGCAGCGGCTGCAACAATACCTAATTTTTCAGACATGTGTACATGCCTAATTTTTCTGGCCTCTGGTGCTGCACTGTGGCTTCAAAAACCAAACCAAAAAAAAGGCACATAACAGGGATTAAACTGATAGGAATAGTACTACTTAACACACCACTCCTATCTGGTGGCACATTAGATTGCACGTGCAGTGCCCCAAATTTGAAGTAGGAGGACTGACCAAGAATCTTTTTCCATCTCCCGGTTCCTAAAATCGATGCCATATACACGTCCCCAGATAGGGGACGTAACAGGGATTAAACTGATAAGAATAGAACTACTTAACACACCACTCCTATCTGGTGGCACATTAGATTGCACGTGCAGTGCCCCAAATTTGAAGTAAGAGGACCGACCAAGCATCTTTTTCCATCTCCTGGTTCCTAAAATCGATGCCATATACACGTCCCCTGATAGGGGACGTAACAGGGATTAAACTGATAAGATTAGAACTACTTAACACACCACTCCTATCTGGTGGCACATTAGATTGCACGCGCAGTGCCCCAAATTTGAAGTAGGAGGACCGACCAAGCATCTTTTTCCATCTCCCGGTTCCTAAAATCGATGCCATATACACGTCCCCTGACAGGGGACGTAACAGGGATTAAACTGATAAGAATAGTACTACTTAACACACCACTCCTATCTGGTGGCATATTAGATTGCACCCGCAGTGCCCCAAATTTGAAGTAGGAGGACCGACCAAGAATCTTTTTCCATCTCCCGGTTCCTAAAATCGATGCCATATACACGTTCCCTGATAGGGGACGTAACAGGGATTAAACTGATAAGAATAGAACTACTTAACACACCACTCCTATCTGGTGGCACATTAGATTGCACGAGCAGTGCCCCAAATTTGAAGTAGGAGGACCGACCAAGCATCTTTTTCCATCTTCCGGTTCCTAAAATCGATGCCATATACACGTCCCCTGATAGGGGACGTAACAGGGATTAAACTGATAAGAATAGAACTACTTAACACACCACTCATATCTGGTGGCACATTAGATTGCACGCGCAGTGCCCCACATTTGAAGTAGGAGGACCGACCAAGCATCTTTTTCCATCTCCCGGTTCCTAAAATCGATGCCATATACACATCCCCTGATAGGGGACGTAACAGGGATTAAACTGATAAGAATAGTACTACTTAACACACCACTCCTATCTGGTGGCACATTAGATTGCACGCGCAGTGCCCCAAATTTGAAGTATGAGGATCGACCAAGCATCTTTTTCCATCTCTCGGTTCCTAAAATCGATGCCATATACACGTCCCCTGATGGGGGATGTAACAGGGATTAAACTGATAGGAATAGTACTACTTAACACACCTTATAATAACTCAGAGAGAGGCAACGCAGAGAGAGGAGTCTGAAGAAGAGGAGTCAGAGGAGGAAGGTGGCTTTGAGGAGGTGGAAGACCAAACACAGCAGGCGTCCCAGGGGGCTTGTTGTCACCTTTCGGGGACCCTTGGTGTTGTACGTGGCTGGGTGGAGGAAGAGACCTTCAATGACATCAGTGAGGACAAAGAACTGGACATGGCTAGCTTGGTATCCAACCTTGTGCAAATAGGGAGTTTGCGGTTGTGCAAATGGACTGTTTGCGGTTGTTTGCAGTGCGTTAAAAGGACAGTCTAGGCCAAAATAAACTTTCATGATTCAGATAGAGCATGCAATTTTAAACAATTTTCCAATTTACTTTTATCACCAATTTTGCTTTGTTCTCTTGGTATTCTTAGTTGAAAGCTTAACCTAGGAGGTTAATATGCTAATTTCTTAGACCTTGAAGCCCACCTCTTTCAGATTGCATTAGCATTTTAACAGTTTTTCACCACTAGAGGGTGTTAGTTCACATATTCCATATAGATAACACTGTGCTCATGCACGAGAAGTTATCTGAGAGCAGGCACTGATTGGCTAGACTGCAAGTCTGTCAAAAGAACTGAAAAAAGGGGCATTTTGCCGAGGCTTAGATACAAGATAATCATAGAGGTTAAAAGTATATTATTATAAATGTGTTAGTTATGCAAAACTGGGAAATGGGTAATAAAGGGATTATCTATCTTTTAAAACAATAAAAATTCTGGTGTAGACTGTCCCTTTAAACGGGGAGTTTGGTCTGTCACTGTGAAGCGGGCGTAACCCTTACACTACCTGATCGATACAACATCATACCTGATGTTTTAAAGCACGTTATTCCAAACAATTTAGGAATGTTAGGTGATTTATGCCCTTTATGGATTAAAACCAGACTCTGCATCAACTATGTAATTTTCCATGGGAGTTTTGCCATGGATCCCCCTCCGGCATGCCACAGTCCAGGTGTTAGTCCCCTTGAAACAACTTTTCCATCACTATTGTGGCCAGAAAGAGTCCCTGTGGGTTTTAAAGTTCACCTGCCTATTGAAGTCTATGGCGGTTTGCCTGGTTCGCCCGTTCGCGAACAGTTGCGGAAGTTCACGTTCACCGTTCGTGAACCCAAAATTTTATGTTCGCGACATCACTATATGTAAGGTCATTAGGTCAGGGCAGGATGAACTTGCTTTACAAGGGGATCTACAAAAATTAGAAGTATGGGCAGGTAAATGGAAAATAAGATTTAATACAGGAAAATGCAAGGTTCTACATTTTGGAAGTAAACATAAGCAGGCAATCTATTATTTAAGGAAAGGGATTTGGTAGTAGTAATAGATAACAAGCTAAAGATGGGCGCACAATGCAGGGCAGTGGCTTCTAAGGCTAATAAGATACTAGCATGTATTAAAAGAGGCATTAATGCAAGGGAGGAAAGCATAATTATGTCACTATATTAATACCTGGTAAGACTTCATCTTGAATATTGAGTGCAGTTCTGGGGGCTGATCTCAAAAAAAGACATTTTAAACTTAGAAAAAGTTCAGAGAAGGGCCACAAAGCTAATAATGGAGAATCTAAGCTATGAGGAGAGGCTATCCAAAATGGTTCTGTTTTGTCTAAAAAAAAAAAGATGCTTGAGAGGTGACATGATTACTTTATATAAATATAGTCAATGCCCATATACAGAGATGGCAGAAGCTCTGTTTATTCCAAGAAAATTGTTTGTGACAAGAGGTCAACATTTAAGGCTCGAGGAAAGGAGATTTAATATCCAGCAATGTAAACAGTTTTTTCACTGTAAGAGCAATCAAATTGTGGAACTCATTACATGAGGAGGTAGTAAATGCCAATACCTTAGATACATTTAAAAATGGTTTAGATACATTTCTGTCTAGAAACAGAATTCAGGGATATGATTGCTTGTGTTAAATGTGTCACCTTTTTTAATGGGATTCATTTAAGCTAAACTGTAGCTTTTTTGTAAATATATTAAGATTTTTATAGGTTGAACTTAATGGACTTTTTCAACCTTATCTACTATGTAATTGTATTTTAAATGTATATAATGTTTTTGTTTTATTATGATGATTTTTTAATTTGTGTCATATTTATTATTAAAATACATATTTTATCATTTATTTAAATTGACAAAAAAAAAATCATGTTTTCCTAAAATTGTTTGGAAATGTAAAATTGTCTTTTGCGCTGTGTGGATTTTAAATCTAGCAGTGTTTACAGAGCACTTTGGTGTGCGCGTGCATTGTGATAATGTTGCAAACATGGTAGACACACTGTTTGTTTCTGTTGTAATGGCAAAGCAGATTTTAAAACTGTTGAAGTTAAACCTATATTATGTATCTGCAATGTTTGCTATGTAATCACTTTGCACGCACATAAAAAAGGGCTCTGTAAAAAACTGCTAGAGTTGAAACCACAGAGTGCGTCTGTCATGTTCAAAAAGTATTCACATTGCATGCACACAAATATGATAACATTATGAACATGGTGGATGCGCTGTGTGTTTTTAACTCTCAGGGCTATATTACAAGTGGCGTGTTAAATCTTTTTTTTTAGTGAACGAGAAAACTCCGCTAGAGTTAAGTTTTTTGTGTTGCGTATGTATTACAAGTTCCAAAAAAACTTATTTTGCACAAAAATCCTAACTTGAGTTTTCGCATGCACGTGCATGTATTCCCCCATAGAAATCAATTGAGAAAAAAAGTAAATAAAAAAACAGCACTTCACCATAGTAATTTATGGAGTAAAAAAGTGAAAAAAAAACCTACCATAAGTTCCAAGCCTAATAACCCCTAAACTGCCAAACCCCCACGACGCAAAGTAATAAACTAACATCTAAACCGCCTAACATAACACCCCATAACTTAACCCAAATTAACATACCCCACATTTACAAAAAATCCTAATTAACATAAAAAACAACTTACCTGTAAAATTAAATAAAAACCTAATCTTACCTTTAAAAATAAAAAACTAACATTACTAAAAATAAAAATCTTAACATTACAAAAATAAAAGAAGAAAAGAAGATGGACCACTAGGGAGAAGATAAGAAGATGGATGAAGATGGACTGCTGACGGGATGAAGACATCGGTGAGTACTAATTTGGCGATTAGTGTTATGTTTTTTTGGGAGTGTTTTTTTTTTTATTTTTTTTTTTGGGCAGCAAAAGAGCTGAATGCCTATCCAAATGCCCTTTTCAGGGCAAATGGTAATTTAGATTTTTTTAGTTAGTTTTTTTTTTTAGTTAGTGGGTTTTTTTAAAAAAAAGTTGATCACTTTAGGGCAACGCCCTACAAAAGGCCCTTTTAAGGGCTATTGGTCGTTTATTTTAACAATAGGGCTTTTTTATTTTGGGGTGTTTTTGGGGGGGTATTAGAACAGGATTGAAATTTTTTTTGGTAATAACTTTTTATATTTTCTGTAATGTTAAACATTTTTTATTTTTTCTGCTATTTTTATCTTTTGTAATGTTATTATAATTTTTTTTTTGTAATGTTAGGTTTTTTTATTTTCTGTAATGTTAAGGTTTTTTATTTCTAGTAATGTTAGTTTTGTTTTATTTTTAAAGATTTTTATTTAATTTTACAGGAATTTTTTTTTAAAGGGAGTTATGATTTTTGGATATTTTTTTTTTTTTATTATTTGGTTTAAGTTAGAGGGTGTTAGGTTAGGCGGTTTAAATGTTATTATTAGTTTATTATTATGCGCTGTGGGGAGATAGCAGTTTGGGGTTAATAGTTTATTTAGATAGTTTGCAATGTGGGGGTAGCGGTTTAGGGGTTAATTGTTTCTTTTTAGTGTTGGTAATGTGGGGGGTGGAGGTTTAGGGGTTCATAGTTTTATTTAGTGTTTGTGATGTGGGAGGATGGCAGTTTAGTGGTTAATAATTCTATTTAGTGTTTATGATGTTGGGGGATGTCGGTTCAGGGATTAATAGTTCAATTTAGTGTTTGTAATGTGGGGGGGTGGTTTAGGGGTTAATAGTTTATGTATGAGTGTACGTGTACTTTGTAATGTATTTTTGATGTGTTTTTAAAAGTAAAAAATATAAATTGGCAATTGTTTTCGTCTTATACATTTTCTAGTTACAAATGTAAAAAATATAGTCTAGTCAAAAATAAACTTTCATGATTCAGATAGGGCATGTAATTTTAAACAACTTTCCAATTTACGTTTATAATCAATTTTGCTTTGTTCTCTTGGTATTCTTAGTTGAGAGCTAAACCTAGGAGGTTCATATGCTAATTTCTTAGTCTTTGAAGGCCCCCTCTTACTTGAATGCATTTTGACATTTTTTCACAACTAGAGGGCTTTAGTTCATGTGTGACATATAGATAACATTGTACTGACACCCATGGAGTTACCTAGGAGTCAGCACTTATTGGCTAAAATGATAGTCTGTCAAAAGAACTGAAATAAGGGGGCAGTCTGCAGAGGCTAAGATACAAACTAATCACAGAGGTAAAAAGTGTATTAACCTAACAGTGTTGGTTATGCAAAATGGGGGAATGGGCAATAAAGGGATTATCTTTCTTTTTAAACAATAACAATTCTGGTGTAGACTGTCCCTTTGAAATATCATTTTGGATTTAAAATAAATATATATTTAATATAAAAATTTGATTACTTACCTTGGACAGTCTCTTTCTGTGGTTTGGGCCCCAGGTCACCCCCATGCAAAGGACTGGTTTGTTCCTCAGAGCCAGAGGAGGCCCCCTCATGTTTGATGAAGACTGCTCTGCAGGAGGGAACCGTGTTGCAGGTGAAGAAGATTGCTCTGCAGGAGGGGACCATGTTGCAGGTGAAGTAGTGATTGTCAGCCCCATTAGCCTGCATAAAGTCACACGGTTTGACTTCTGGTATCATAATCCGCAAACTCTTCCTCCAGATCCCCCACCATCCCTCTGACCCATGAGTGTGACTTTATGTTTAAGGTTCTCATGTCCGACAATCTATTCTTTACCTGCAAGATGGTCCTTTGGTTGCCTGCCACTGCATTAACAGCTGTAGTGACAGATTCCCTGATGTTGTCACTCACTGCAGAGCTAGTCATTTACAACCAAAATACATCAAATCAATGCACGAAATGATACAATGATTTGTTCTTTTCCTTGTGAAGTAATTGTGAATCAATGTGGCTCTAAGATTGGCCCCTCTTCAGCCTGGCTCTTCCTCATCATCCCTTTCTATTAGATGCTCAGGAATCTGGAGGTCCTGTAGTTATCCTCCCTTTCTGAGTTATGTTATGAAGGACGCTGCAGGTAATCACAATATTCTCAGGGCTGTATTGTAGAGCTGCACCAGACCGAGCAAGAACTTGAAACGTATTTAAGAAGCCCAAACATCTCTCTATACTCCTGGTCTGGCAATGATCTTCATTAAAGGCGTCTTCTAGCTCGCTGGTTGAGTTATGTACTGGTGTAAGAAACCAGTTTCTCAACATCTAACCCAATTCACCTAATACAATGCAGAGGCTTCGATCAAGGTAATCATAGAGATAAAAAGTATATTAATATAACACTGTTGGTTATGCAAAACTGGCGAATGGGTAATAAAGGGATTATCTATCTTGTTAAACAATAACAATTCTGGTGTAGACTGTCCCTTTAAATATTATATTAAATTAAAATATTGTTCCATTTAAATGTAAGTATCATATTTTAATTAAGCTATATTTATATAATCTAAATGGATTAAATGGTTGAATACCTTTCAATTGTCAGATATTTAAACTATAAACATATGGCATTGACATTTGCTTAAACAAATAGAAAGCGGTGCTTCAGAATAGATTCAAAAAAGAGAAACACTTTATTCATTATTTACATGTCCCAGCATGGACTTAGATAAAACAAAAACACTTGCAAGTGTCAGACAAAGGGCTTGACCAGTTTCGGCTTACGCCGTCATCAGAAGCCTTAATCCTATTACCCACCAACACCCTTTTAAAGGCATCTTTACTTTCTGATAGTTTAGCTTCTAGATTACATTATTAGGTAATTAAACATCATACAAATTAACCTTATGTTAACACATTCCCCTAACTTATTCCCTCCTTATCCAATAAACTTATGCTGTATATTTACTCAATTATTTAATTGTTTTTACAACACAATACACATTTAAAAAGTATCTACTACTTATGAAGATTTTGCTCACTGTTGTGAGCATATACCTTGCTTATTAAAGTGTATTTATGGATTTAAACATATCAATATCTCTTTAAACTATAGGATTGTTAAGATAGAGGGTTTTTTTTTTGAGGGGGGGGGGGATTTAGTGTGAAAAAAAGGAGAAAAGGGTTAACCAAAAATATTTAGGGAAGGACAAATTTACAATTTACCTTCATACATTGATAAAGTCTGCCTCAGTATTAAAGCCAAATGGCAAACGTCCAAAAAGCTTCTTGTTTAGATAACAGCATATCCAGGTTTCCCCCTCTCTCTTTTAAGCTAACCTTTTCAATGACTTGCCATTTAAATGTTTTTACATCCTCACTATGGCCTAGATTTGGAGTTTGGCGGTAGCCGTGAAAACCAGCGTTAGAGGCTCCTAACGCTGGTTTTAGGCTACCTCCGGTATTTGGAGTCAGTCAAAAAAGGGTCTAACGCTCACTTTTCAGCCGCGACTTTTCCATACCGCAGATCCCCTTACGTCAATTGCGTATCCTATCTTTTCAATGGGATTTTTCTAACTCCGGTATTTAGAGTCGTGTCTGAAGTGAGCGTTAGAATTCTAACAACAAAACTCCAGCCACAGAGAAAAGTCAGTAGTTAAGAGCTTTCTGGGCTAACGCCGGTTCATAAAGCTCTTAACTACTGTACTCTAAAGTACACTAACACCCATAAACTACCTATGTACCCCTAAACCGAGGCCCCCCCACATCGCCGCCACTCGATTACATTTTTTTAACCCGTAATCTGCCGACCGCCACCTACGTTATACTTATGTACCCCTAATCTGCTGCCCCTAACACCGCCGACCCCTATATTATATTTATTAACCCCTAATCTGCCCCCCTCAACGTCGCCTCCACCTGCCTACACTTATTAACCCCTAATCTGCCGAGCGGACCGCACCGCTACTATAATAAAGTTATTAACCCCTAATCCGCCTCACTAACCCTATAATAAATAGTATTAACCCCTAATCTGCCCCCCCTAACATCGCCGACACCTAACTTCAATTATTAACCCCTAATCTGCCGACCGGAGCTCACCGCTATTCTAATAAATGTATTAACCCCTAAAGCTAAGTCTAACCCTAACACTAACACCCCCCTAAATTAAATATAATTTTAATCTAACGAAATTAATTAACTCTTATTAAATAAATTATTCCTATTTAAAGCTAAATACTTACCTGTAAAATAAATCCTAATATAGCTACAATATAAATTATAATTATATTATAGCTATTGTAGGATTTATATTTATTTTACAGGTAACTTTGTATTTATTTTAACCATGTACAATAGCTATTAAATAGTTAAGAACTATTTAATAGTTACCTAGTTAAAATAATAACAAAATTACCTGTAAAATAAATCCTAACCTAAGTTATAATTAAACCTAACACTACACTATCATTAAATTAATTAAATACAATATCTACAATTATCTACTAATTAATAAAATAACGGATGATGGATCGCCAGCCCCCGCTTGGGTTGGATGAAGATTTTGGAGCCAGGACTGATCGGTGAACCTGGTATGGTGAAGACAAGGTAGGATGATCTTCAGGGGCTTAGTGTTAGGTTTATTTAAGGGGGGTTTGGGTTAGATTAGGGGTATGTGGGTGGTGGGTTGTAATGTTGGGGGGGGTATTGTATGTTTTTTTTTACAGGCAAAAGAGCTGAACTTCTTGGGGCATGCCCCGCAAAGGGCCCTGTTCAGGGCTGGTAAGGTAAAAGAGCTTTGAACTTTAGTAATTTAGAATAGGGTAGGGCATTTTTTATTTTGGGGGCTTTGTTATTTTATTAGGGGGCTTAGAGTAGGTGTAATTAGTTTAAAATTGTTGTAATATTTTTCTTATGTTTGTAAATATTTTTTTATTTTTTGTAACTTAGTTCTTTTTTATTTTTTGTACTTTAGTTAGTTTATTTCATTGTAGTTATTTGTAGGTATTGTATTTAATTAATGTATTGATAGTGTAGTGTTAGGCTTAATTGTAGGTATTTTATTTAATTCATTTAATGATAGTATAGTGTTAGGTTTAATTGTAACTTAGGTTAGGATTTATTTTACAGGTAATTTTGTAATTATTTTAACTATTTTAGCTATTAAATAGTTCTTAACTATTTAATAGCTATTGTACCTGGTTAAAATAAATACAAAGTTACCTGTAAAATAAATATAAATCCTACAATAGCTATAATATAATTATAATTTATATTGTAGCTATATTAGGGTTTATATTACAGGTAAGTATTTAGCTTTAAATAGGAATAATTTATTTAATAAGAGTTAATTAATTTTGTTAGATTTAAATTATATTTAAGTTAGGGGAGTGTTAGTGTTAGACTTAGCTTTAGGGGTTAATACATTTATTAGAATAGCGGTGAGCTCCAGTCGGCAGATTAGGGGTTAATGTTTGAAGTTAGGTGTCGGCAATGTTAGGGAGGGCAGATTAGGGGTTAATACTATTTATTATAGGGTTAGTGAGGTGGATTAGGGGTTAATAACTTTATTATGATAGCGGTGCGGTCCGCTCGGCAGATTAGGGGTTAATAAGTGTAGGCAAGTGGAGGCGACGTTGTGGGGGGCAGATTAGGGGTTAATAAATATAATATAGGGGTCGGCGGTGTTAGGGGCAACAGATTAGGGGTACATAAGGATAATGTAAGTAGCGGCGGTTTACGGAGCGGCAGATTAGGGGTTAAAAATAATATGCAGGGGTCAGCGATAGCGGGGGCGGCAGATTAGGGGTTAATAAGTGTAAGGTTAGGGGTGTTTAGACTCGGGGTACATGTTAGGGTGTTAGGTGCAGACGTAGGAAGTGTTTCCCCATAGCAAACAATGAGGCTGCGTTAGGAGCTGAACGCAGCTTTTTTGCAGGTGTTAGGTTTTTTTTCAGCTCAAACAGCCCCATTGTTTCCTATGGGGGAATCGTGCACGAGCACGTTTTTGAGGCTGGCCGCGTCCGTAAGCAACTCTGATATCGAGAGTTGCATTTGCGTTAAATATGCTCTACGCTCCTTTTTTGGAGCCTAACGCTGACATTATATGGACTCTCAATACCAGAGTTATTTTAAAGGAGCGGCCAGAAAAAAGCCAGCGTTAGCTACACGGGTCGTTACCGACAAAACTCTAAATCTAGCCGTATGTTTGTCCATAAAGTGCACTGCCAATGCAGAGCAGGGGGTGGAGGTAGATATATCATTTAGATGCTCTCTAATCCGTACTCTCACCTCCCTAGTGGTCATACCCACATACTGCATCCTGCATTCTGTGCATTGTACCATATAGACCACGTATTTGGACCTACAGTTAGTACAGCTTGTGGCTTCATAGACTCGTTGTGACACATATGATTGAAAGTGCTTAGAAACTACTGCATGCCCACAGGCTTTACAATTAACATTATTACATTTATAATGTCCTTTACACAAAAGCCAACTACTCTTATTGGGATTTTTGGAGTTAACTGCACTTAGTGAAAGGTAATTACCTAAAGTGCGATAGCGTTTAAAAACAAAACAGCATGCTGCTTTTACAATGTCATACAGAACATTGTCCCCTTTATGAATAGAAGTGTTTTTTCACAATCTTGACAATTTCCCCATACTGACTACTGTATTTGGTTATGAAAGTTGGTCTATCTTTATCATGTACTCTCTTACACTTTATGTTATCTGATAGTAATTCTCTCCTGTCCAAATCTTCTACTTGTGTTATAGCTTTATCTATAACCTCACTATTATAACCTCTATCCAAAAAATGCTTTTTAAGCTCTTGGCATTCCCTTTTGAAGACATCAACCTCTGAAAAATTTCTTTTCAGTCTAATACATTCTCCTTTAATTATCCCAAAGCCTGTATGTTTGGGATGTAAGCTCTTAGCATGTAGGATTGTATTCGATTGTAATGGCTTACAATACAGCTCACTTTTGATATTCCTTTTGGTAGTATCACCTCTCAAAATCACATCTAAAAATGATATCTCTTCAGAGCTGACTGCATAAGTAAACTGTAAGCCTACACTGTTAGAATTTAAGTACTTTATGAAATCCTCAACCTCTGAGATACAACCTCTCCAAATAAAAATTAAATAATCTATATATCGATGATAAAATTTAATTCGGTTAATGTATGGGTTACTATCTCCATAAACGTGGAACAGCTCCCACCAACCCATAAATAGGTTGGCATAGGAGGGGGCAAATTTTGCCCCCATAGCTGTTCCACATTTCTGGAGATAGTAATTCCCATCAAACAAAAAATAGTTGTGATTTAAGAAAAATTTTGTCACTCTGATAACTTAATCCTTAAACGGCTCGTCATAGTTTGTAAATTTGTCTAGAAAAAATCTAACTGCTGTGAGACCATTATTGTGTGGAATACTTGAATAAAGCCCTACCACATCTACTGTCACCCAAAGATATCCATCATACCATACTTCATCTTCCAATAATCTTAAGAGATGCTTGGTATCTCTAAGAAAGCTGGGGATAAATTTAAACAGTGTTTGTAGGAAAGAATCAATCCAAGATGAAAGGTTCTCAAATGGGGAACCTATTCCGGAGACTATAGGTCTCCTTTCTACTTTTTCCAGGGACTTGTGTACTTTTGGCAAATGATGGAAAATCGGCACTACCAGGTCAGACACAAACAGATATTCAAAAGTTGAGTCATCTATGAGACCCTCTTCCCTAGCATCATCCAATATTGCGTACACAAGCCCCTGGAAAGTTCCAGTGGGATTGCTGGACAATCTACAATAAACTTCATCATCCGCAAGTTGTCTCTCTGCCTCCTTCACATAATCCTTCTTCCACATAACCACTGTGTTCCCTCCCTTATCTGCTTTTCTATAAACTAGATCACTTCTGTCACATAAGGATTTTAGGGCCTTTCTTTGTATAAAGTAAAGATTATTAATACCTTTTCCGGCCTGACTCTGGTTGTGTAATACTTTTAAATCAGCCTCTATACGCTTGTGAAAAGTTTCTAAGACTCCCCCTCTGGTTTTTACAGGATAAAAAGTGGAATGTGGCTTGAAGCCCACACTTCCCTTTATCAGGCCAAGGTTCTCTTTATACATCTCCATTTCTAACTCTAAAAGGGACAAATAATCATTTGCTTCATCAAAGGCTTTATCACAATGTATATAAGCTATATTTAAAAATTCCTTGCCTTCAGGTCTAAATGGATTAAATGGTTGAATAGCTTTCAATTGTCAGATATTTAAACTATAAACATATGGCATTGACATTTGCTTCACATTCTGAAATAGTATTTGTTTTCAGACTTCTGTGTAGATTGTGCAGAGAACAATGCAAGGCTATGCCATTGTGTTAATATTTGTATAGTCAATTTACACTGTTAAACACATCAAGAGTCATTATGAATATTTTTATTTAACAATACTAATTACATTTATGAACAATAAAATCATGATAGCTAAAGATTCAGAGATACAGAGGGTGAAAGACAGACAGACAGTGAGAGAGGCACAGAAAGTAAAATTAAAACATTTAAGTAAAATGACAGAAAAACAAAACTTTGACAAAAGCAACAGTATATAGTAAACATTTACAAACATTTGCATGACCCCCTTTTAAAGAGAAAAACAATAAGCTCCTATACATTGTTAATTCTTGCAGGCATAATGGCCAGTACTACTCACTAATGTTCGAGCAAAAGGGTTACCCACAAACTGAGAATACAAGCGCAAAATTGCACTTGACGGTCGCAATAGAAAGTAATTTAACCTACACGCCACTTGTAATATAGATTTGAGAGCAAAACATATTGCAAGCTCATGATCACTTCACGTAGCAATCGTGTGCCACTTGTAATGTAGACCAAAAGGATTTAAAGGGACAGTCTACACCAGAATTTTTATTGTTTAAAAAGATAGATAATCCCTTTATTACCCATTCCCCAGTTTTGCATAACCAACTCGGTTATATTAATATACTTTTTACCTCTGTGATTATCTTGTATCTAAGCCTGTGCGGACTGCCCCATATCTCAGTGCTTTTGTCAGACAAGCAGTTTAGCCAATCAGTGCAGACTCCTAAATAACTCCACGGGAGTGAGCACAATGTTATCTATATGACAAACATGAACTTGCACTGTCTAACTGTGAAAAACTTTCAAAATGCTCTGAGCAAAGAGACGGTTTTCAACGGTTAAGAAATCAGTTTGAGCCTACCTAGGTTTGGCTTTTCAAAAATATCACCAAGGGAACAAAGCAAATTTGATGATAAAAGTAAACTAGAAAGTTGTTTAAAATTGCATGTCCTATCTGAATCAAGAAAGTTTAATTTTGACTAGACTGTCCCTTTAATACCTTTTCCGAGTAAAATGTTTTCTAATTATTTATATCATGATTTCATGATGAAATTAGTGAGTTAAGAAATAATATGTAAAAGTACTTATAAAGAGGGTGTTTGATGTTAAAATTAGTTGTCTATTATTAAGGATAAAGTTAAATACTGCAAAGGAATTTCTGTTAAACTGCAGATCATTGAATCCATATACTCAGTGGCTTTCAACTTATCTTTTTACTTACTATAATTCATTTAAGAATTAATATTCATACGATTTGGTTACTTTTTGTATTTAAAGGGACATGAAACCCAATTTTTTTTCTTTCATGATTTAGAAAGAGAATGCAATTTTAAACAACTTTCCAATTTACTTCTATTATCTAATTTGCGTCATTCTCTTTAAAAACTTTGTCGAAAAGCATAGCTTAATAGGCTCAAAAACTGCTGATTGATGGCTGCACATAGATGCCTCGTGTGATGGAATCATCCATGTGCATTGCAATTTCTTCAACAAAGGATTTTTATGGAATGAAGCAAATTAGATATTTTATCTGAATCATAAAAGAAAAAAAATAAGTTTCATGTCCCTTTAACACATGTAGATTTATTTTACAAACTATTTGATATTGCTGCGCAAAGACTTTGTATCCAATTTATGATATTTTTTATGAATATATAAAAGGTTTTCCTCTTCAACTTGGATTGGCTAAATTTGGAAGGGGGGTGGAATTTATGGAGTTTCCATACATTTAAATTGAATATAAATATATACAACAAAGTAAAAAACACTGGCTAATAAATAGTGCAGTTTGTTTTCACTTAAAGGGACAGTCTAGTCAAAATAAAACTTTCATGATTCCAATAGGGCATGCAATTTTAAACAACTTTCCAATTTACTTTTATCACCAAATTTGCTTTTCTCTCTTGGTATTCTTTGTGGAAAGCAAAACCTAGGTATGCTAAATTCTAAACTGTTGAACTGCCTCTTATCACATTGCATTTTGGCAGTTTTTGACAGTTAGACACTGATTGTTCATGTGAGTCATATAGATAACATTGTGCTCAACATTGATTGGCTAAAATGCAAGTCTGTCAAAAGAACTGAGATAAGGGGGCATACTGCAGAAGCTTAGATACATGGTAATCCCATAGGTAAAAAGTGTATTACTATAACAGTGTTGGTTATGCAAAACTGGGAAATGGGTAATAAAGGGATTATCTTTCTTTTTAAACAATAACAATTCTGGAGTAGACTGTCCCTGTAACTAAAAACACAAATTCATGATGCAGTTAACAGTTTCTTATTATTTTGTTTAATCTTTAAAAGAATAGAAAGGTCAAAACTGAACACGTGCATAGGAGCATTTCAATGTCAAATAGAAGTATTTTTGAAATATACTTTCATTATAAAAATGCTTCTAGTAAAAGCTATTACTGTTTTTCTGCAGCATACGCAGATATCCTGTGAGGGCCGTGCACCAGCATTGAAACACCATGCCTGCTCAGAGAGTAGTTAGTGGTGCGTATTGCTTCTGAAGATGTACTTTGTGCTATGCAAACTGCTGCTGACTCTCTGAGAAGCTGTAGCATCTGAATACTGGTACACAGGCTTCTATGCACCCATTCACATTTCATTTTTTACCTTTTTATCCCTTTAATATATTTTTACAATACAAACACTTAACGGGTCATGAAACCCAATTTTTTTCATGATTCAGATAGAGCATACCATTTTAAACAACTTCCCAATTTACTGCTATAATCAATTTTGCTTCATTCTCTTAGTATCCTTTATTGAAGGTGCAGCAATGCACTACTGGGAGATAGCAGAATGCATTGGTTAACCAATAACAAGAGGCATCTATGTGCAGCCACCAATAAAGAAAGAAAATGACGCAAAATAGAGGATAGAAATAAATGAACAATAATATTGAAAATGTTATGCTGTAGAAGAATCATTAAAGAAAATGTTTGGTTTTCCTGTCACTTTAAGTGAAATCAGAACTGAATATTTTGATGGTCCTTTGCTAGTTAAGTAGTTTAACACTAAATTTCGATTAAACAAATGTTATACATAGCTGGTTCTCCTTTATTTTATCATTTGAGATACCTGATTTTGACCTGTTGAACTGCCTCCTGTAGTGAAAATTTCAGTACTGCAGTATTGCAAATAAGCAGTATGAGCAATAATCAATAACCAAGGGGGGTTGGAAGATAGAGACCAGCCCAACTAGTAAGAAGTTTCTGTAGCAGTTTTGAATACAATTAAAGGGACAGTATACTTGAAAATGTTTTGTTCAAAAATATAGATAATCCCTTTATTACCCATTCCCAAATTTTGCATAACCAACACTGTTATATTCATACCTTTTTTATCTCTGTGATTACCATGTATCTAAGCCCTTGCAGACTGCCCCTTATTTTAGTTCTTTTGACAGACATACATTTTAGCCAATCAGTGCTGACTCATAAATAGGTGAGCACAATGTTATCTATATGGCACATGAACTAGCACTATCTAACATTGAACAACTGTCAAAATGCACTGAGATAAGAGATGGCATTCAATGGCTTAGAAATTAGCATATGAGCCTACCTATGTTTAGCTATCAACAAAGAATAGTAAGAGAACAAAGCACATTTGATGATAAAAGTAAATTGAAAGTTGTTTAAAATTGCGTTCCCTAACTGAATCATGAAAGTTTAATTTTGACTTGACTGTCCCTTTAACTCATATCTGCTTGCCTAGGTTTTTTGGTAGTTTTTTTTTTGTTAAAAAAACATTCAGTTGTATTGCAAGCTTAGAATTGTGTATGCTTAGCACATACAAAATAAACCTCACATAAAATAACAAAAAAATAGACCTTATCTCAATACAGTATGGACAAGCCCTAACATTGTGCAAGGGATAAAACCGTTATAGAAACATAGAAACATAGATATTGACGGCAGATAAGAGCCATAGGCCCAGCAAGTCTGCCCGACCTTACCTAACAGTATAAACTTATCTAGTTCGTAGGATAGCCCTATGCTTGTCCCATGCATTTTTAAAGTCCCCCACAGTGTTTGTTGCTACTACCTCTTGAGGAAGTTTATTCCATAAATCAATCACTCTTTCTGTAAAGAAGTGCTTCCTCAAATTACTCCTGAATCTACTACCCTTTCGCTTGAGCTCATGACCCCTTGTTCTTGAATTTTCCATTTTATGTAAAATACCCACAGCCTCAGTTTTACTAAACCCTTTAATGTACTTGAAAGTTGCTATCATATCACCTCTTTCCCTTCTCTCCTCTAAGCTATACATATTTAGGTAATTGAGCCTATCCTGGTAAGTTTTATTTTTTAGACCATGTACCATTTTGGTAGCCCTCCTTTGCACAGATTCAAGTTTGTTAATATCCTTCTGAAGATATGGCCTCCAGAACTGTACACAATACTCAAGATGAGGCCTAACTAATGATCTATAAAGTGGCATAAGAACCTTACTATTTCTGCTGCAAATACCTCTACCAATACATCCAAGCATTCTGCTAGCCTTACTCGCTGCATTACTACATTGTTTACTAAGTTTTAAATCATCTGAAATAATAATTCCCAAGTCCTGTTCCTCATCTGTAACAGTCAGTAAAGTGTCATTGAGTCTGTAATTAACATTTGGATTTTTCTTCCCTAAATGCATTATTTTACACTTTGCTGTGTTAAACTTTAGATCCCAGTCGTTTGTCCAATCCTCCAATTGTTGTATATCACTTCTCATTTTGTCTACCCCCCCTGGAACATCCACTCTGTTGCAAATTTTTGTATCATCTGCAAAGAGACATACTTTCCCCTGTAGCCCTTTGCTGATATCGCAGATAAATATGTTAAACAAAACAGGCCCCAGAACTGACCCCTGAGGAACACCACTAGTAACAGCCCCCTCTGCTGAATGTACTCCATTTACTAAGACACTTTGTTTTCTGTCCTTAAGCCAGCATTCCACCCAGTTCACAATTTTTGAATCTAGACCAAGGAGATATAGTTTGTGAATAAGTTTATTGTGTGGGACGGTGTCAAATGCTTTGCTGAAATCTAGATATGCTACATCAACTGCTCCTCCCTTGTCTAATACTTTTGTTACATAATCAAAGAAGTCAATTAGATTAGTCTGACATGATCTCCCTGAAGTAAAACCATGCTGATTTTGGTCCTCTAAATTGTTTGTCTTTATGTAAGTCATAATTCTTTCTTTTAAGAGGCTTTCCATTAATTTCCCTACTACTGAAGTTAAACTAACTGGCCTGTAGTTGCCAGATTCTTCTCTACTGCCCTTTTTATGAAGAGGTATTACATTTGCTATTCTCCAATCATCTGGGACAGCTCCTGTTAATAGTGACTGATTAAACAGATCAGTTAATGGGACAGTTAGCACTGATCGAAGTTCTTTTAAAACCCTTGGATGAATATTATCAGGACCCACTGCCTTTGTAACATTTATTTTTGATAATGCTAACAAAACCTCATCCTCTGTAAAAAGATTACTGTTAAGCTTGTTTCTATTTTGCGTAGCATCCCTTAATGTAGACATTGTATCTTCACAATCTTTAGTGAAAACAGAACAAAAGTAATAGTCAGGTTTTCAATTTGACATAAATTGTGAATGGGTAGAGACCCAGGAATCCTAACTAACCATTGGAACATATGGAGAGTGCTGCATGTTTGATTACCAACATTTATGTTCTATAAACAGTTCTCTGTCAAATTCGTTTTAGCTGAAGGTCAGTATAATCAAGCCATTCACACCCAGTGTACAGAGAACCAAAGGAAAAGAGAATGGGTAGTAGGACACTTTCCTGGCTGAAATAAGCATTACACAGTAATCACTTGCCTCCCTTAGGCACCCATTCAATAACCACAGATTATGTATCCAAAGAGAATGACAATGTGCATTGTGCCATTTTTACACTTACCAATATTTTTAAAGGTCATTCCTTCATTAAATGGATATTTAAAATAGGACTTTTCGGGAGGGCGGAGCAAGCTAAAATCTTACATAACTTTGATTTCTCGACCACTTGAACTAGCCCAAAATCATACCCGGTGTGTAAACCAGCTTCAGAGATAGCCAACAACAGGTTTTAGCCTCTTATAGTTATCCAGAAATGAAGACAACCTATAATCTCTGCGGCCACTTATACGAAGACAATCTTGAAGTGGCCATCTTCCCACCCACGTGGCGGCTCACCAGCGTGTGAGTGAAAGTGCAGATTGAGCCATAATTATTTTCACAATATAAAACAGTAGCGCTTCTCACTCATCTTACCTGCTTTGACTTCCTGTTGTGACATAATGTAGGATACTTGGAGCGTTTTTACTACAAATCTTACCATGCTCCTGGACGTGCACTTTGCCAAATTGGAGCAGTCTGTGCAGCATCAGCTCACCATGGGGCCTGATACTGAGAATGGTTATACAACTCCAATACAGAAACTAACTATTCGGCAACCTCACAAATCAGAGCCAAAATCTACAATTGAAGAGGATGAGCCTACCCGTGAGGTTGATGTTGTTAGTGAAGGTCGTGGCTCGTTGGAGATCTTCTCAGAGAGAATCTGAAGCGTAGATCCCCTATGTACCACATTATTGCAAATGATTGAGCTACCAATTCAGTCGATCAAAACCTCCCCCATACTTTGGATGACAGCAGACACATCACTTCTGCTATGGAGCCCAACATCCTCTGAACTACCAAAATCATCTCCTACTACTACGGCTGGACATTTTTTTGCAGATCAGCCTCTAGAGCAAGCAAAGATTACTTTCTCTTAATTTCCAGCTCTATGCTACAAAATATTTATGGATATCCTAGCTTAGAATATTATGAGCAAAATTATTTAAGGATAGATTGGGGAGACTTGTTATTCTGAAGGTTTGAGATGATGGATGACTTGTTGAAACTCTCTACTATTCTGTTCTAAGCCCTTCTTTTTATAGCTACGAATCAATCCTCTATACCAGGGTTCTTCAAACCACGGGTCGGGACCCATTACTGGATCACAACACCATGTGTACTGGGTCACAACTTGTGTGTGTGTTGTAAGAGTGTGTATGGTGTATTGTTTGAGATTGTGTGTGTGTGCTGTGCGTGTGTTGTGTATGAGAGTGTGTGCGTGGTGTGTGTGTGTTATATGAGAGTGTGTGTGGTGTATGAGTGTGTGGTATGCGTGTAATATGAAAGTGTTATATGAAAGTGTGTGTGTATATGTGTGTTGTAAGAGAGTGTATGGGGTGTGTGTGTGTTATATGAAAGTGTGTGTGTTGCATGAGAGTGTGTGTGGTATGTGCGTTACAGGAAAATGTGTGTTGTATGAGAGTGTTTTTGTGTGTGTTGTATGATTGTATGTGTGTTGTATGATTGTGTGTGTGTTGTATGAGTGTGTGGTGTGTGTGTTGCATGAGAGTGTGTGTGTGTTATTACGTTTTACAATGCTTTAATTTTTTAGTCTCTTTGCCAAAAATTGCAGCTATCATATTGTTTATTTCTTAAGAAATTTTTATACCAAGTATAAAAATTGGATCCCAAAGGTATGTGGTATCATGGCACTTGGGGGTGGGAAAGTTTGAAGAACTCTGCTATATACTATTGTAAGCTCAGATGGTCACCTCCATAGTATAGTAGATACTGTATTATATACATGGGATGTTTTTAAACTGGCAGATAACAGGCATATTAATATGATGGTTGTGTATTATAAATAACCTAACACTGGTACTGTAGGGAATTATGGAAACTCGTCAAAATCTAAGGACTTTTAGAAGGTATTTGATTTGTGCTATAATTTAACCATTGCTATCATCTCTAATTCTATTGGTATCTAACAGTGCTGGTCCAGCACTTTCTATATAACTGAGTAACTGCGAACATATCTTACATACAGGGGTACTCATTCCTAATATTTATCCTCTCTATTTTACATGACTTTCAAGCTAGATGTTACGTTTGACCTGCCTGCGGCCGGGGCAGCAAAACACATATAATTGACTCTGATATCTACTAAGTACTTGGAGAAATATTGCTCTATACTCTCTGGCATAAGATAGATGCACTTGTAGCTACTACTACTTTGGTCTTTATATATTTTAAATCTTTATGTGTACTACCCCTTCTACGCAGCTAATGAAGTTCTAGTTCTACAACTAGGCAGATCAAGACTTGTCTTGTAGAGAATGGTGTATTAATACTGCGATTCCTGTTATACCCTCACCACATGTATAGTCCTCCTATTTTGCAATAAATTCAATGTCTATTTGAAGATAGCCTTCGCTTCGACACGTACTACAGTGGAATTTATATTCCCTTTATATTGAAGGGAGGTCCCTTAGTTGAAACATAAAATATCCCTGAATTATTGTTACAGCTTCGCACACCCCTCGGTTGGTTGTAGTTCATTAGGAATGTCAGTAATGTTTTACTTCCTGTCTGCTCAGACTAGTAAGATCTTTTGTATACCAAGCAGACAATAATACATGTCATCTTACTGCTACTACTTACTTAGATGTAAAGTGTAGGAGCTTTTAGAATTTTCCTATACCTGATAACCTGATTAATACATTCAATAAGACTACTCTGTACACATCTACTTTATAGGCTGATATTGAAGCATATGATAAATCGGAGATGCCTTTGATAAAAATCCTCTTAAACGTTATAGAAACCAATAGTAGGCTATTTTGCATGTTTGCTGCAATCTCCCCGTATGGAAGCCATCTAATCCTTGAGTTGGTACTATATTACTTTTAATAGCACCTAAGTGTTTATTTTATACCCCCTTAAGTCTCTTTTATATATTCAAAGGCCTAGAGGTAGAGCTTAGTTTGGTAAAAGTGGAGAATATAGTTAGTGAGCTAGCTACATGGAGGAGTATTGCTATTGCTATTAAGAAATTGAAGAAGTTCAGTGTTTCTACCTCTTTGCTATTCCAAAATATCCCCAATTGCATATTGCTAACTCCGCCCCCCACCGATATAGTTTAATTGGTAAACATGGGAAAATGTATCCTATGGCCTATACCCCTGAACCATTAATCTAGATGTTTTATGTTAATTTTAACACCAATATTCCCATCTCCCCTATATCGCCTAGTTTAAAAGATCATCTAGTAAGAAGCATGTACAGTAAGAGCCCATCTAGTGCAGACTGGCTCAGAAAAGATAGAGGAGTTAAAGGTAACTATCCATGTGGTCAATGTGTGTATTGCCCGTATATGGAGAAAGCTAAGAAATTCTCAGCAGGCAATAGTAAAAATTATGATGTTAAATATTTATTTAATTGCAATTCTGTTGGGGTAGTCTATCTAATACACTGTTCATGCCCAAAATTCTATGTAGGAAAAACAAAAAGATTCCTAAAAGATAGGATTCAAGAACACAGAGACGACATCTCACATAACAGAGACACTACAATAGCAAGACACTTCACTCAGTTTCACCAATCAAATGCTTCACACTTGAAAATAATGGCAATAGATAAGGGAATAGTGAATAACAGAGGAGGTGATAATGATACAGTATTACTACAGAAGGAAACTCGTTGGATCTATGTTTTAAAAACAAGATATCCAAGAGGTCTGAATGAAAGACTAGAGTTTGCTTCATTTCTCTAGAGATACTGTGCAAGTGAAATATAATGACATGGTGAACGCCAATTCCTGTGCTTCAGGATTGCATTAAAAGAATGCTAATATGTTTTATATGTTTAAGGAATATGATGTATAATACCTTTATATGTAGAGCAGTTTTAAAAAACCTCTTTGCTATACGCCCCCATGACGTAATGAATGGAGGCGGGGTTTAGGGTACTAAAAAGAGCACCTGTACCTGTGTAATTTAGCCCTGAGGAAGCCCCGATTTGTTTGGAGCGACAAGGGGTGAAACGTACGTTGGCAAGCTACCAAAGAAGTCACACTGACTGACCCTAACAAGCAGTCCCCAAGTAAGATTGCACCATTTCAGCAAGCACCGCGATCAAGGAGTATCAGTTTACCTGCATGAGTCGGTTCCTGATTGGAAACAAGATACAGCTGACAACCTCAAAGTTGGTAAAGGCAAAGGAGGAGTGAGCAGTGACTTATAAGTATCCTGGAAGTATCCCTGAAAAATAGGGAGGTAAGACACCACAGATCGGAAACAAAAAGCGAAAAGCTGACCGGAGTAAAAGTGGAAGACTGAAAGTTACCCCGGATGCAGTGCACGGCCTGGTTCTGTGCATATCTGTTTCTAATTGGTTGCCTTGGATGGTATACAGCCCAGGAGAGGTGAGAAGACTCTGAGCTAAGCGTGGCTGTTAAGACACGAATCTGCAAAAGGTTTGACAACAGTGATCCGTTATTTTGGAGCATGAAAGCCCATATGGGTAGGGAGAGCAATACCGAATGGCGGACACTGCCGTGGAAATGGTAAAGTGAACTTTAACTTTTTTCTTGTCATTCTGATGAACTGGTGCATACAAACAATGGTGCAATATTATCATATGGAATTATGACTATGCTAGCACAGTTTTACTATGCATAATTTGTCTTGAAGTAATATAATATCTACAAAGGGGACTGTTTTAAAGTTGCAACATTTGTTTGCTACATTTATTGCTACATTGCTATAATCTGTTGGATAATATTTTCTCTGTAGTGTTTAACACTGCTTTGTTGTGTATATTTTTGGTTGTTCATATCTATCTACCAAATTACCAATTGATTATATTTTTAGACTGGCCAGTCGTGTGTGATTTTCTGCATCCTTTTTAGTGTATGTCTATGATGTGTAGGTATACTGCCCATTGATAGGGCTGGATTCCGCCATTTTTAGACTTTGATTCTGGAATAAATTTATATAAGACTATTTTCAAAAAAAGTGCTGCAATCCCTTTTCTTTATACTTAATTTGTCGAAATTTTGTATACTTTATCTATCTTTAATATTTTTTTAATACTAATTACCAGAGGGTCTGCACCATAAGATGTGACTACATCAATAGTAATTTTTTACCATAAAATGGTGAAATAATTAATCTCTCCCCATAATAACATTTTGTATCTATACTTCCAGTTAAAGGAAAATTTGTTGAGGATTCACAACCCCCCTTTATTTCTGGATGATGAGATCAATAATTAATTTAAAGTCTTACTCCTGTGGGCGATAGATAATGCCCTAAGGGGAAAACATTTGTTTCAGAGTTATGTCTGTATCTGGCGTGGTTCAGTCTGTCCTGTTTGAGGGTAGAATGGCGTTCACCATGTCAGATGAAGTGTGGGAAGCAGAACTAAATGAATCGCTTTCCCAAAGTAATAGCATAGAAACAGGAGATACGAACAATGAATCTCTAAATGTATTTTCATCTTTTAAAAAATACAGACAGTGCTTAACCAGACAAATAAAAATAAGAGCAGAAAACTCTAGTCTCAATAATTATGTGAAAAACAAAATAATACCCAGAGGCCTACGGCTCCTACTGGATCCAGGCGCAAGGACAAAGGAAGATGAGGAAGGGGAATCATTCCTAGCTGAATGGAATGGGAAATTATCCACACTCTCATTGGATCTAATGGGTATGATGATATCTAGGAATGATAAAAGACTAGAGAAAGTAAAAATAGAGGTAGATCAAGCATTAGCAAATGTTAATCTTTTTGAAAAAGACAAGAATTTTGAAAAATTAAATGAAGAAATGAAAAACAGTGTATCTAGACTACAGGCAGATATAAAACTAAGGAAGTGTCGTAAATTAATAAGAGACCAAGATGACTATAGAAAGGATAGAGTGTATGTATACAAATCTCAGAAAGAATCATATGATTCAGGCACAGATGCCTCAGATGTAGAAACAGAGAATCGGTCAAAAAACCAATCAGGCCCCTACCCAAAAGATGGAGAAGAAGGGGTGGGAGAAAGAGAAAGAGAACAGAGCAGTATTTCTACCAGAGAGAGGAGGTATCCGATGAGGCAAACAAGAGGGAGAAGGGACTATTACAACCAAGAGAGGTCGCAGGAAAGGGGGAGATCAAGGAGAGGCAGGTTCAGGGACTATTAAATAGTCATGACAAAGATGAGATACAAATAGTGAACCTTTCAAAATTTCCACTTAATCTTGCACACATGAGTCTCCTAAAAAAAAGGTCTATCCTTTAGCCCTGTAGCGAAACTGAATAAGTTTGAGGTTACAAAAGATCTTAACCTCTTCGCTAGAAAAATCGTTTTGTCTCAACTAATGAGTAAAGATAGTGTAAGAAATAAAACATTAACAACAAGTGACCAAACAGCACTTGACACTTTAAACTGTCTAATGGAAGAATGTGAAACGGTGAATGTTGAAGAGAGTGATCCCTTAATTAAAACTGACTTTAAACCTAAATCAAGCTTTATGCCATCACTAGCATTTGTACCCTCTGTAAATTTCTTTTTAAAACTAGTGGAGAAAGACATTGAAAGACTACCTGACAATGTGATGATCAATGACAACGTAACTAAAAATGAAAGGAAGGCTCTTAATGATCTAATTTTGGCCCCCAACATCGTGATGAAGCCCGCAGATAAGGGCGGAAATCTCATCATAATGGATGAGTCCATGTATGTTCGGGAAGTTAAAAGACAACTGAGTGTTGGGGACCAATATGAGAAACTTGGAACAAACCCACTAAAAGAGGTACAAAATAACCTGTTTAAGTTACTTTACGATGTAAAACAGAGAGGGCTAATCACATCTAACGAATTCTCTTTTCTCTATCCCCAATACCCTATTTTGCCAGTTTTTTATGTAATACCAAAATTGCATAAGAACTTGCAATGTCCACCAGGACGCCCCATTGTATCCTGGGTTTGGGAGTATTACAGAAGGAATTGGTAATTATGTTGATCATTTTTTGAGACCATTCCTTAATACTCTCCCGTCATACATAAAAGATACGGGGGACCTCTTGAAAAAACTGGATGGGGTTAAGTTCAATACAGAAACCCTCCTAGTCTCCCTAGACGTGGAGGGTTTATACTCATCTATCCCACATGGGGAAGGTTTAAAAGCTGCTGAACACTATTTGGACTCAAGAGGTCCTAAGTACAGAGAGCATACAGCTTTCATAATATCCTTACTTAAATTCATCCTTCAAAATAACATATTTATGTTTGATAACATGATGTACAGACAAATAAGGGGTACAGCAATGGGGGCGGTTTGCGCCCCCACTTATGCTTGTTTGCATCTTGGAGCATGGGAGATGGAGATCTATGAAAAATATAGCAATGTATTTGAGGAAAACATCATTTTATGGATCCGCTATGTGGATGACGTCCTTATGTTATGGGAAGGACCTCTGAAAGTGATTGAGAAGTTCATTATTGATTTGAACAATAATTAAAAAAATATTCTGCTCACATATCAGGTTAATGAAAAAAGTCTCCCATTCCTAGATATACTGATAAGTAAGGAAGGTAACTCTATAGTCACTGAAAATTATAGGAAGTCAACAGCGACCAATAGTATCCTACAGGCACAAAGCAGTCACCCTGAACATCTAAAAAGAGGCATTCCCTTTGGGCAATTACTTAGATTAAAAAAGGAATTGCTCCTCCAAAAATAAATATGTAAAACATGCAAATTTGATGGAAGCAAGATTCTTAGACAGAGGATACTCGAAAAAATGTATCAACAGGGCAGCTTCAAAAGTCAATAGACTAGATAGACATGAAGTGCTCTATAAAATTAAAGAGGAACCAATTCAAAAAGAAAGGATTAGATTCATCTCAGGTTACAACTGCCAGTAGAGTACTATTAAATCAATTCTGCAGAAACACTGGCATCTCCTAACCTATGAGGAGAAAATAAAAGACAAAGTAGGGACATTTCCCCTAATGGTAGCACGAAAGTCACCTAATTTAAAAGATCATCTAGTAAGAAGCATGTACAGTAAGAGCCCATCTAGTGCAGACTGGCTCAGAAAAGATAGAGGAGTTAAAGGTAACTATCCATGTGGTCAATGTGTGTATTGCCCGTATATGGAGAAAGCTAAGAAATTCTCAGCAGGCAATAGTAAAAATTATGATGTTAAATATTTATTTAATTGCAATTCTGTTGGGGTAGTCTATCTAATACACTGTTCATGCCCAAAATTCTATGTAGGAAAAACAAAAAGATTCCTAAAAGATAGGATTCAAGAACACAGAGACGACATCTCACATAACAGAGACACTACAATAGCAAGACACTTCACTCAGTTTCACCAATCAAATGCTTCACACTTGAAAATAATGGCAATAGATAAGGGAATAGTGAATAACAGAGGAGGTGATAATGATACAGTATTACTACAGAAGGAAACTCGTTGGATCTATGTTTTAAAAACAAGATATCCAAGAGGTCTGAATGAAAGACTAGAGTTTGCTTCATTTCTCTAGAGATACTGTGCAAGTGAAATATAATGACATGGTGAACGCCAATTCCTGTGCTTCAGGATTGCATTAAAAGAATGCTAAAAGAATGCTAAAATGTTTTATATGTTTAAGGAATATGATGTATAATACCTTTATATGTAGAGCAGTTTTAAAAAACCTCTTTGCTATACGCCCCCATGACGTAATGAATGGAGGCGGGGTTTAGGGTACTAAAAAGAGCACCTGTACCTGAGTAATTTAGCCCTGAGGAAGCCCCGATTTGTTTGGAGCGACAAGGGGTGAAACGTACATTGGCAAGCTCCCAAAGAAGTCACACTAACTGACCCTAACAAGCAGTCCCCAAGTAAGATTGCACCATTTCAGCAAGCACCGCGATCAAGGAGTATCAGTTTACCTGCATGAGTCGGTTCCTGATTGGAAACAAGATACAGCTGACAACCTCAAAGTTGGTAAAGGCAAAGGAGGAGTGAGCAGCGACTTACAAGTATCCTGGAAGTATCCCTGAAAAATAGGGAGGTAAGACACCACAGATCGGAAACAAAAAGCGAAAAGCTGACTGGAGTAAAAGTGGAAGTCTGAAAGTTACCCCGGATGCAGTGCACGGCCTGGTTCTGTGCATATCTTTTTCTAATTGGTTGCCTTGGATGGTATACAGCCCAGGAGAGGTGAGGAGACGCTGAGCTAAGCGTGGCTGTTAAGACACGAATCTGCAAAAGGTTTGACAACAGTGATCCGTTATTTTGGAGTATGAAAGCCCATATGGGTAGGGAGAGCAATACCGAATAGCGGACACTGCCGTGGAAATGGTAAAGTGAACTTTAACTTTTTTCTCGTCATTCTGATGAACTGGTGCATACAAACAATGGTGCAATATTATCATATGGAATTATGACTATGCTAGCACAGTTTTACTATGCATAATTTGTCTTGAAGTAATATAATATCTACAAAGGGGACTGTTTTAAAGTTGCAACATTTGTTTGCTACATTTATTGCTACATTGCTATAATCTGTTGGATAGTATTTTCTCTGTAGTGTTTAACACTGCTTTGTTGTGAATATTTTTGGTTGTTATTATCTATCTACCAAATTACCAATTGATTATATTTTTAGACTGGCCAGTCGTGTGTGATTTTCTGCATCCTTTTTAGTGTATGTCTATGATGTGTAGGTATACTGCCCATTGATAGGGCTGGATTCCGACATTTTTAGACTTTGATTCTGGAATAAATTTATATAAGACTATTTTCAAAAAGAGTGCTGCAATCCCTTTTCTTTATACTTAATTTGTCGAAATTTTGTATACTTTATCTATCTTTAATATTTTTTTAATACTAATTACCAGAGGGTCTGCACCATAAGATGTGACTACATCAATAGTAATTTTTTACCATAAAATGGTGAAATAATTAATCTCTCCCCATAATAACATTTTGTATATATATATATATATATATATATATATATATATATATATATATATATATATATATATATATATATATATATATATATATATATACACAGTAAAGGAAGGCACTCACTGGTCTTTTTCTTCAAAATAACTTTAATAATTGTGACGTTTCGGGGACACACTCCCCTTCCTCAGACAAAGACAAACTAAAAGTGACTGGACTTATAAAGCCAAACTAACCCCTCCCAGTGAAAATTGCGCCAAAACAGTTGTCATGGTGATCCTCAAAAACATTATAGTCATGTGATGAGTGTTACTCATGTGAATTAATGCTGTTCAACAAACTATGTAATGTTCACATATAGGTATATTGCAACATATTAAAAATTATATTAAAGTATGTGGAAACAAACTGATATATAGCATACTATACCAATAACCACATAAAGTGAACAAAAACACAAGTGTAATAAAATATAACATATTGTTGTGTTAAAAGATATCGTGGGAAAAACTATACATTCTCCTGCTCTCAAAGTGAGTGAAATGGATGAATACCTAAGTGTCCCCTAACACATATTGTGTCCCTGAACCTGTGTAACGGTGTCTATATCAAAGTGTATGTGAACTAAATTATGTACATAATAATAGCCTTCTGGATAATCTGAATATAAATGCTGATTGCATAACCTAATCAGAAAATCTCTAAACGTTAATTTAAGAAAATACTGTAAGCAGCGTTATAGGATCAAAAGTACTAGTCATTTCAACAATAATGAACTAGCAAGTTACAGCAGGTAATTCATCCTGTGCTATAACACACAAACCAGATATAGTAATACGGCTATGAATCCAACCATCGGCTCATATGTTCCATGCATTCTATCGCAGCCCTTTCTACTTGTTAACTCAAGGGAAGCATACCTGTTCCTTCTCTTTCTTGTGTATCCGTAACATCACCGTAAATACAACTAATCTGAGAGAACAGCGTGGCCCCACGATGAGTATCTGCGACGCACATAGCCGGCAATGTGTACTGACGTCAAGCAGCTGCGCGCTGTATTGTGTGTCAGGTAGTCATGGTAGAAAGGGCTGCGATAGAATGCATGGAACATATGAGCCGATGGTTGGATTCATAGCCGTATTACTATATCTGGTTTGTGTGTTATAGCACAGGATGAATTACCTGCTGTAACTTGCTAGTTCATTATTGTTGAAATGACTAGTACTTTTGATCCTATAACGCTGCTTACAGTATTTTCTTAAATTAACGTTTAGAGATTTTCTGATTAGGTTATGCAATCAGCATTTATATTCAGATTATCCAGAAGGCTATTATTATGTACATAATTTAGTTCACATACACTTTGATATAGACACCGTTACACAGGTTCAGGGACACAATATGTGTTAGGGGACACTTAGGTATTCATCCATTTCACTCACTTTGAGAGCAGGAGAATGTATAGTTTTTCCCACGATACCTTTTAACACAACAATATGTTATATTTTATTACACTTGTGTTTTTGTTCACTTTATGTGGTTATTGGTATAGTATGCTTTATATCAGTTTGTTTCCACATACTTTAATATAATTTTTAATATGTTGCAATATACCTATATGTGAACATTACATAGTTTGTTGAACAGCATTAATTCACATGAGTAACACTCATCACATGACTATAATGTTTTTGAGGATCACCATGACAACTGTTTTGGCGCAATTTTCACTGGGAGGGGTTAGTTTGGCTTTATAAGTCCAGTCACTTTTAGTTTGTCTTTGTCTGAGGAAGGGGAGTGTGTCCCCGAAACGTCACAATTATTAAAGTTATTTTGAAGAAAAAGACCAGTGAGTGCCTTCCTTTACTGTGCATATTCATCTGCTGGCACCCTGGCATCAAGTTTGGAAAGTGAGAGTGCTCTCTATCTACATATATATATATATATATATATATATATATATATATATATATATATATATACAATACAACTACTACATATAAATAAAAAGAGGTGCACCATTTGAGACCCAAGAGTGGTTTCCTTTTGATCTAGAACTCCTTCTGTAGATTTGTATCCTTTATACCAGTAGGAGGTCCACAAATGGCCCCAGATCTCATTCAGAAGGAATGCAGTTCGATGGGCAAACAATATGTGTAGGTATATTCTTGAAATGTGTCATATAAACCTGTAATGTATGCCTTCTTCTCATATTGGTTGCATGTTTCGCAACATATTTCCTTTACTTTTTCTAATGACATATTTGTTTCTATGCCTAGAACTGAACCTCAATAAAAAAATATAAAAACATTTTTTTTAAAAAAAGCTCTTTTCAGAATGTATTCAGGACCTCAATAAATCAAACTATTCTTTTTAATCAGATACATTCAACATTCAATTGAATGTTTTCCTATATCAAATGTAATTTTTTATCAAGTTTATACAGTACATATCATCTAAATGTCAAAAGCACCTATTGAATATTCAGATCTCAGCATTCAAGTGCTGTCTCTTATAGACTTCATTGTATTTATGGGAATCAATATTCAAATATAATAATAAAATATTAAACTGAAATATTTGAATGTTACATTTTATATTTAGATGAAATATTTCTTTATTAGTAGCAATAAAATCAGGTTACAACATAGCAAGAATATTCAGGCAACAGTCAGTCAGTTTTCTTTTATCTAGTATTGGGCCTCAGACTTATCACAGCCACTTTAACTAAGTGGAGAGGGATCCTAATCTGGGTTATTTTAAACTGTAGGTTTTCTACTTCTAATGATTCACCCAAGTCCGGCCTCCCCGACGATGTTTCCATGTGAGGGGGAGTCTCCTCCTCTCTCATGCGTGTTTGCTTAAATAAACTACCTCTCACCTCTAAATGTTCCGAGACCTTATCTTATCCCTTACATATACATCAAAGTGCTACATTGCAATCCTCTGAACTTTCACCATGTAATATGTTTTTGTACATATTCATTGCATACTGTGAATAAACTGTGCAACTTATAAAACAATTTTAACCACACTTAAACCTTTCTGTGGTACTATTTGCAGTTGTCTACCCTCTAATCTGTTTGTGTCAAGTTTCTACTCTTGTTAGGTGAAAATGGTGTCTGTTCAGTGAGTCCTGTTAATCTGGAAGGATTAGTTCTTGATTTACCTCTTACTCTTTGTATAGTCATACTTATCTTCAGATAATTCCCTTTTCACTCTCCCTCTTGCATAATCCAATAAAACCATATTTTAATAAACTGTTCCCTGGTCCCCTGTATTGAAGCAGCTAATTCTGACATGGCATATATGTGTTCTATTTTATCTAGCACCTCCAGCCAAGTTGGAGCCCCCACCTTCCAGTGTCTGGCAATACAGACTCTAGTCGCTGTGCAGAGAATTTTAATAAATGTGTTAACTGCTTAGCCTATGCGACTGTCAGAGTAATTGGTACTTGGTACCAATTACTACCTAGGAAGCTGTACCAAGATATCTCGGGACAATCCCACCACATGTGTATATACAGTAGGTCCCCTTTTCTCCACAACCTCTATAGCAGTGTTTTTTACTGTCTCTCGAGAAGTGGCATGTTTTCTCTGGGGTGAGATACCACCTAAAGGCCGTCTTGATGCAGTTCTCTATGAGATCAGCATTAATCAGTCCTCTACTGGAGTCATGGAAAATACAGTCCCATTTATCTCTTGGGAGGTCGAGTCCAGTGTCCCTTTCCCACTTTTCTATTAGTGTCGATTGGTTAGAAATTTTAGCCTCCTGCAAGGTCCTATATAGTGCCGAGATCAACTTTTTTCTGTCTGGTTGGAGTAGTGCAGATACGTTCTAGTGTTGTGAGTGTTTGTAGGGGCCAGGGAGAGCAATATTTGTGTATGGCAGAGGATATGTGAAGGTAGGTATAGGAACCATTGTAATTTTAATCGGTGAATTCTTTCTTGTATTCAGGAATATATCTGAATATGGCCTCCATCCAGAAAATCAGCCACTCTTTAAGGTCCCTTGTTAAGTCATTTCCCCAATTGTTTATGTGATTCTGGGTGCAAAAGGAATTTAACTGGTTTGATTCTGGATTGTGTTTGAATGAGTTTTAGGGAACCGGTAAGAGATTTCCACACCTTGATTGTGTCAGCTGTGGCAAGTGTTTTGTAGTTATAGGTGTCATATGCATGTTTTGAGTCTCACAATATGTCAGCAGGCGTTTCATAACCCCCCAGGTCCGCCTCCAGTCTGGTCCATAAGATGTCTGGAGTGTTCTTGCTCAGCAAAGAGGCTTGTACTAGTCTAGCTGCGTAGTATAGTCTGTCAAATTTGGCAAGCCCACACCACCCAATTGTCTATGTCTGTAACATATCTCAGCCTAATGTCACTATCCCTTTAAGACTTCTTTACCTGACTGCTGTTTTTTGGGCAGTATTTACATTCAGCTTGCCTGCCTGCCTGATTAATCATTCATGCACCTGATTCCCTCAGCCTCTTTTTAAGCCTTCTCTGGTCTAATGTGCTTTGCATTAACTTTGAAGTTGTGATCCTGAATAACAGAGGTCTGTGACTGTTTCCTGCATGAATTTACCAACTATTTCAAGCTACAGCATTTTCTATTACCAATGCTTAAAATCATCAAATCGCAAGTATCCAAATAATTTCATTCTGTTTCCTGGACTCTGCTACTTAACAAACTCTGAACTTTATTATAAATCACAAGTATGCTTTTGGTTATCAGCACTCTCTAATTGCAACAGCAACATCTTACTCAGAACTTTATAACTATTTCTCTGCTACAAGTTGTCATTGCTGAAATATCCTGCTGCAAATATGTTAACATATTCAGAACTCTGCATCTATGTGTTCAGTTAAAAGCTTTCATGTGATTCTCCAATATATGCACAAACAGTAATTAATGCCTAAATGTGCAGCTTGTTTATCACCTGTGCTTAATACTGACATACAGCTTTATATAATATTATGTACTGTGAACCTGCAACAAACCTTAGTTTGCATCTAAGTGTCAATCTTTTATCAGTTTACTCTGAAGCCTGAACATTCCACATTGCTATATTTTCCACTCATTGAATCCTGCAGCTACTCCTATTAACTAACTATAAGTCACAGTGAAGCCAGCTTATATTGTATACAAATGGCGCACTCTCCATTTATTCTACAATAACTTCTAGCAACTATGAATCACAGAATATCATCTATCCACGTCCAGGATACTCTTCCCATGGGTCAGGGGTCGTTGTCTTCAAATCCCTACCACTGCCCCAAGGGTCTGTGTCCTGAGCGCATGTACACCAGATCATGACAATGTAAGGATAATATGTGTGAGGCTATTCTCGCTCTTCTATCTCCTCTAAGGTAGCTGTTAAGGGAAAACTGCAGTTTATGTAAATCTGATCTGGATACCGCAATTGGCAGTGCCCTAAAAGGTATAAAATCCTTGGGAGGATATTCATTTTAATCGCCGAGTGCCTACCTTACCAGGAGAATTTGTAGGTTTTCCATTTTCTCTATTAATTGCATTATATAGTGGGACATAATTTAGGTCATGTAAATTGTGGTATGTGTCTGAAATTTTGATGTCTAAGTAGGTGATTGATTTCTTAGCCCAAACAAATTGGAAGTTAGCTTCAATCAATTTTTTTGTGTGTGTTGGGAGAGCTAGGGGCAATGCTTCGCACTTGTCTAAGTTGATCTTATAACCTGATATTAGGGAAAAGTTGTGTAAGTTCTGATATAGGTTGAGGAGGGAGATCAAGGGTCTGGTCAAAGTTAGTAGAAAATCTTAAGCGATAACTTATATTCCAAGTCTTTCACTTTTACCCATATCTGGGTTGTTTCTAATACATGTAGCTAGTGGCTCCATACATAAGGCAAACAATACTGGTGATAAGGGGCAGCCCTGGCGAGTGCCATTTAAAATATTTATTGTTTTAGATTGGAACCCCACTGCTGTCGGGCCAGAGTATATCCCCTTTATTGCCTTCATAAAGGCCCCTCCAAATCCCATTTCTGTCAGGACTGCGGTCATATAAGTCCAGTCTACCCTGTCAAACGCCTTCTCCCGGTCCAGAGAAAGGAGCAGAGAAGACCTTCCAGTTCCTATCAGGTAATCTACCAGAGCTATCATTCTCCTCACATTATCTAGTGCTTCCCTGTCCGATACAATCCCAACCTGATCTGGGTGGACCAAGAGCGGGATAAGTTTCTTGAGCCAATTGGCCAATACTTTAGTGAGAATTTTAATATCCTGATTTATCATGGATATCGGCCTGTAGCTCTGGCATTTCTCTGGGTTCTTGTCTGTCTTAGGATCACTACAATTTTAGCACTTAACAGATCCGTTAAGAACTGACTTTAATATTTTATAGTATTCCCATGAAAAGCCATCTGGCCCCGCCGCTTTACCTGGTTTTAAATCTTTAATTGCTAGTAAAATTTCTCCTGTCATGATATCTGCATTCAATTCCTCACTATCTTGTTTGTTTAATTTATTCAGTTTAGCTTTTGCCAAGATTTTCTTAAGCAATTCCTGTGTGTGAGGGGTTTGTTCCACTTTTTACCATCATAAAGACTAGTGTAATATTCTGCGAATGTGTCCACTATTTCTTGTGGGTGGGAAGTGCGTTCCCCATCCGCTTTTTGTAAGATTGGGATAGAAAATTTCTTGATCCTTTCTCATAGTTTACATGCTAATTATTTGTCTGCCTTGTTGGAGTATAAGAAATAGTGGGCCTTCAACGTCTGTATAGCTCTCATTGGGTTAGAGTCTAGTATTTTGGTTAGAGCCTTTGTTTTTGTTTGAAGTACTTTAAAAGTAGATGGACATAATGATTGTTGGTGCTGTTTCTCCAATTCCCCTATCTCTGTTTGCAGTTTGTCTATTGTCTCATGAGCCTTTTTATTGGTGATTGATTTTTCTTTGATTAATAAACCTCTGAGGTGTGGCTTGTGAGCCACTCATGTGTTAATGGGGTTAGCAGTAGTACCCTCATTTAATGAGCAATATTCTTTTAGGGCCTCGGTGATACTCTTGTGTATCAGGTGAGTCTTAAGTATCGTTGGGTCAAAGGTCCAAGAGCGTTATTTATGTATGTTTATGATACCCGTCATTTCTATTTGTTTGAGTGAGTGGTCAGACCACACGCATTGTTGGATAGATGATGAGATGATGTTAGGTATGAGTTTCTGACTGACAAAAATATAATCCAGCCTGGAATAAGATTTATGTGCATATGAATAGTATGTATAGTCTAGTGTTGGTCCATTTTAAGCCTCTCAGGTGTCTAAGATATTGTGCTTGGTTAAGGATTCCCTAATTGCTTTCGCAATATTATTATGTCTCTGTTGTTTATTGGTTAGTTTAGCTGCTGTTGGGTTTTTGTAGGGAGACAAAGAGATATTAAAATCACCTGCTAATATGATTCGAGATTGGGACCATTGCATCAGGAGTTGTGATATTTGCCTAGAAAAAAGTATCCTGCTTTTCATTGGGGGCATACACATTACAGATGGTAACTGTGTGTCCCCTGACTATTAGATACCTGCCTGTCGGGTCAGCAATTACTTCCTCTGTGTAAAACTGAAGCGATTCATGTATAAGAATGGATACTCCCCTTTTTTTTGTGTCAGTTGGTGAAGGATAGTTTAATGGAAAGTGTTTTGACCAGTATTTAGGAGTTACTGTGTTGGTGAAATGTGTCTCCTGTAGCATCATAAGTTCTGCTCCTGCTCTAGAGTATTGGGTAAGTGCTGTTTTTCACTTAACGTCCATGTTAAGGTCTCTCACATTGTGCGAGATAATTCTAATCTTCTAGGCCATCGGTCAAGTCCTTCCTATCTCCTTGTCTCCTGAATACCCACCCTCTCCTTTGGTATGGTGCCTAGTACCACAGTAACAAAACATCATTGAACAATAAAAACAGTACAACAATTTAAATTTAAAAACATGTATAGTATATAAGCCTAGTGCCCATACACTATTGATGTACATTTCTCACAAATAACTTACAAAACAAGTATAACAACAATCATGCAATAAAAATTCTAGAATTTACATTTTACCTTTAGTGTAAAGGAGCCCTGTGTGTCATGTAACTTTTACCATATCACCTCCCTTAAGGTGTTAATCAGATCTCCCTTCTTACTCTCTATTCACGGCAGTTATAGACTATAGAGTCCCACCTCCTGTATAGTCCCAAAGTCACATCCCGCTCTCCCTTGTTAATCATTATGGCTTTTCCTCCAATAGAGCAACTGGCTCTTCCATTCTCCTATTAGTCTATTTCACTTCTCATGGCCAACATAACTAGCCAAAATAAGAGTCAGGGCTAGGGTTTTAACCTTTTCAACAGTCATACAAACAAAAGTAATACTCATCTGAATCTCGTTGTCCCAGGGGATGGAGTGAACCTAGGATTCTTGCCTACACGATGTACCGGACGGAACTTCAGGTCTTTTGTTTCTTCTTGGAGACCCTTGTCCAGTTTTGTCTCCTTGGGAGGGTGTATGGTTTAGTATGTTGTTCTTCACCTTTCTCAGACAGGTTGGAAGGTAGCTGAGGGGTTTCCAGACCAAGGTGGCAGCAGATGTCAGGGATGTCTTGAGCCTCCTTGATAGTGAATGTAATCCCATTATGGATGATATTAAGTGAGAAGGGGAATCCCCATTGGTAGTTGATTTGATTTTTCCTCAGCCGATGTCTGAGTGGTCTCCGAGCACTTCTCCTCTGTAGGATCCTCACGCAGAGGTCCTTGTAGAACTGGACAACTGATCCCTGGAATTTGAAGGTCTGGTTCTTCCTAGCAGCAGCGAGGATAGCTTCCTTTTCTTGAAAGCGGAACATTCGGACTATAACATCCCTAGGTGGTGCTTCGCCCTTGGGTCTCACTCTTAAAGCCCTATGTGCTCTTTCCATCTGAAAGGTGCCATCTTCTATATGTCCTGTAATTGCTTGAAATAGCTGAGTAAGGTAGTTGTCCAACTCACTTGGGGTTGCGGTCTTAGAGATTCCTTTTAATCTAATGTTGCATCTGCGACTCCGATTTTCAAGATCTTCCATCCTGTCTTGGATTGATTCTATCTCTTGCTGGTGAGAATTCACCTGCTGGAACAGTGTGGTAACCTCTTCCAGAACTGTATTTTCACTATTCTCTAGAGTAGACACACGGTTGCCCAGATCTTGAATATCTTGTTTAATGTCTGCAGGACTACTAGTTACTGTGTGCTGCATTGCATTCATCTTCCTCCAAAGTTTGTCAAAACTGGCTGATATATCTTGCTTTGAGACCAGAGGTCTCATCCTCCTGTTCAACTATCTGGGCTTCTGATGATTTGTCCCCTCTCACAGGTTTAAAAAAGAGACTTGCGGTAGCTGTTTTGCCCCCCTGAGCAGCTTTAGCCGGCTTCCTGGCAGACATTGTAGTAGGGATATATGAGTGCAGTGCTGCACCAGTGTTGTATGTTTCCCGATAATAGATGCAGTGTTCTTTGGTAGCAATGAATGTAGTATTCAGGGGTATAAAGATGGATTCAAGTGGATCCTCGATCTATAGCTTCCTAATGCTCCAGAGAAGGTGTCTGTAGATATATCTCACAGCTTGTAGATAGGTAATGACTTGTCTTCACTTCAGCTGCATTCTATTATTGACTATATGCTTCCTCCATCCTGCTGCATTCTTAGCTCAATTATCATGTGTTGGCCCCTCATTGCTTATGATTCCATGTTAGGACTGTATATTACCCAATGGGTAGAGCAGCTGGCCCTCTATTGCTAATTTACAATAGACCCATATCATGAAGGCCTGTGTATGTACAGTCATTTAATGTTCGGGCCTTTACTTTCTCCCGCTCTCCCTCAGCGTACTCACTGAGTCATTAGAGATTGTCCTTCTGTGTCCGATGTAACATGTGAGTGCTGGTATGGCACAGACTGCATCCATCACTGCCGGAACGACCGTGTGGCTCCTCAAGATGGCAGCTGTGCTCCCAGCACTAAGATGCACCGGCAGTGTATATCGAGCAGAAATGCGCTCCAGGTTCAGTCTGGATGCCGTTCTAGGTAATCTGAGGCTCAGGGGGCATTGTTAACTCTCCATAAACTGGAGCTAGATGGAACTTGTGCAGATTTCTCGCTCCTTTACTCTTCGCTTTGCACGGAGCCAGACTCCACCCCCTACATTTTATATTTAAATGTTATATTTGATACACATAATGTAAGATTTGTTATTTGAATGTTAACTTTCATTTTGAAGAAGCAATTATGTTTAAAGACACATTAAAGGGACACAAAACCAAAACTTTCTTCTTTCATGATTCAAATAGAGTAGGACATTTTAAACAACTTTTTTCTATTATCAAATTTTCTTTGTTCCTGAAAAGGAGGGATGTAAGCTTAGGAGTCCAGAGCACTATATGACAGCAGTTTAGCAAGAATATTATCCATTTGCAAGAGAACTATTTCCTGCCATGTAGTGCTCCAGACTCCTATCTAGGTATCTCTTCAACAAAGAATACCATTTGAACAAAGCAAATTTGATAATAGAATGAAACTGAACATTTTTAATATGGTATGCTCTGTATGAATCCCAAAAGAAAAATGCTGTTTCATATACCATTAAACAATAAATAAATGCTTGAATTAATGATCTATTCAAAGCTACAACTTACCTGAGAAAATTATAAAGACATATCGTATAAAATTTAAGGGCCATTTTATTCAAAAAGTTACATTAGTTTATGTAATTTTAAGACTATCAACCCTAGACTACTGTGTTTAACCCCCTCCCCCTCCCAACACACAGTTGCAATAGTGTTTGAGACTCACAGAGCATTTCTGGTCCTGAGTGGAAAATTCCACTGATCCAATTAGAAGAGTTAGTTCCACATCCAATTTGTGCTACTAGTGCTTCTGATTGGAGCAGCAATGTACTGTGAATCCCGAGTGGTATTTCTTCTATGTGTTTAACCCCTTTGTGGGATTAAACACACAGTACTGCAGGGTTGAGAGCTTGTCATTTGTTTGGCTATAATGACCCATAAAATCAGATTAAATATTGAAGAAATAAGTGTAATATTTTACGGCTAGATTACAAGTTTTGCGGTAAGGTAAAAAAGCAGCGTTAACAGGTCCTAACGCTGCTTTTTCACTACCGCTGCTATTACGAGTGTTGCAGGTTTAGGGGCACCGCACACTTCTATGGCCTTACCGCAAAACGACTTTCGTAAACCCTTTTTTCTATGGGACTTCCATAGCGCCGGTATTACGAGTCTGTCCTGGGAGGCCAAAAAGTGAGCGGTACACCCTCTACCTCCAAGATCCGTAACACATTCTAAAGTCAGTAGTTATGAGTTGTATGGTACAACGCCGTAGCATAAAACTCATAACTAAAGTGCTAAAAAGTACACTAACACCCATAAACTACCTATTAACCCCTAAACCAAGGCCCTCCCACATCGCAAAAGCACTATAATAAAATGTTTAACCCCTAATCTGCCGCTCCGGACATCGCCGCCACTAAAACATATTAACCCCTAAACCGCCGCACTCCCGCCTCGCAAACACTAGTTAAATATTATTAACCCCTAATCTGCCGCCCCTAACATCGCCCCCACCTACATTATACTTATTAACCCCTAATCTGCCGTCCCCAATGTAGCCGCCACTATATTAAAAGTATTAACCCCTAAATCTAAGTTTAACCCTAACACCCCTAACTTAAATATAATTTAAATAAATCTAAAGAAAATGACTATAATTAACTAATTATTCCTATTTAAAACTAAATACTTACCTATAAATAAACCCTAAGCTAGCTACTATATAACTAATAGTTACATTGTAGCTAGCTTCTTTTTTTTTATTTTACAGGCAAGTTTGTATTTATTTTAACTAGGTAGAATAGTTATTAAATAGTTATTAACTATTAAATAACTACCTAGCTAAAATAAAAAAAAATATCTGCAAGATAAAACCTAACCTAAGTTACAATAACACCTAACACTACACTACAATTAAATAAATTAACTAAATTAAATACAATTAAATAAATTAACTAAATTAAATACAATTAAATAAATTAAATTAAATGAGCTAAATCACAAAAAAACACTAAATTACAGAAAATAAAAAACAAATTTCAGATCTTTAAACTAATTACACCTAATCTAATAGCCCTATCAAAATAATAAAAAGCCCCCCAAATAAAAAAAAAAAACCCTAGCCTAAACTAAACTATCAATAGCCCTTAAAAGGGCCTTTTGCCGGGCATTGCCCCAAAGTAATCAGCTCTTTTACCTGTAAAAAAAAAATACAAACAAACCCCCCCAACAGTAAAACCCACCACCCACACAACCAACCCCCAAATAAAAGCCTAACTAAAAAAAACCTAAGCTCCCCATTGACCTGAAAAGGGCATTTGGATGGGCATTGCCCTTAAAAGGGCATTTAGCTCTTTTGCAGGCCCAAAGCCCTAACCTAAAAAATAAACCCACCCAATACACCTTTAAAAAAAATCCTAAAACTAACCCTCGAAGATTCACTTACCGGGAGAAGTCTTCATCCAAGCGGCAAGATGTCCTCAATGAAGCCGGCAGAAGTGGTCTTCCAGACTGGCAGAAGTGGTCCTCCAGATGGACAGAAGTCTTCATCCAGATGGCATCTCAGTTGTAATGTCCCCTTTAATTCAGCTCCACCTCCCTTTGCTTTATAAGCTCACTTCCTGCTATCCTCTTTGCTTGATTATTTTGTTTGGCATATGTTAAGGATACATTCCTCCAACCAGCTGCCAGATTTTGAGCCTCAAGCTTTTCTTACCTTTAAGGCTACTTACTGCCTTCATCGCTAACCTGAACCAAGAACCAGATTACTCTTTGCAAGTTTCAGCTGTTCTAGCCGTTCTACGTTCCCAGCTACAGAACGCTTCCTGTTTCCAGTGGATTGATCTAGTACAGCCGGATCTACACTCTTTTCCACGCTCACTCCTTCCAATAGCTCTCACGGACACCGCTACTGCTTCCATCTCTCTGTGTAACTTACACCAACCACCGGATTTCCAGCTGCCACCGCCACTATGTTCGCAAGTATACCACAACCTGTATTGTATTGCTCATTGCTATTGACTGCCTATCCGTTTCTTGCAATACTGTGCACTTGCTTATCTGTGACTAAGCTGTTTACTAAACACTAGTTGCCTAACGTACAGCCTGCATTCTAAAACTCATCTTATGTTTTGTATCAATCAAAACCATAAGAACAATTCAGCTGAATATCTAGCATAGCTTTTTATAAATATAAATCAGCAGCCATCTTAACCACTGTCTGCTGTATACTCTGCTGTCTTTCAGTTTTACTGTTGCTGGGTATCATCCATTATTATTAAAGTGCTGTATTAACACTGACACTGCAGGTTAAGCCTTTTTCTGTGGTTGTCCTGATATTACAGCTACACAATATATATAACATAACATCAGTCTTCATCCAGACAGCATCTTCTATCTTCATCCTTCCGACGCAGAGCGGGTGCATCTTCAAGACATCTGACACGGAGTATCCTCTTAAAACGACGGCTTCTTTCTAATGAATATCTCATCCAAGATGGTGTCCCTTAGATTCCAATCGGAATTAAGGTAGAAAAATTCCTATTGGCTGATGCAATCAGCCAATAGGATTGAGCTGACATTCTATTGGCTGTTCCAATAGATTTTTTCTGCCTTAATTCCGATTGGCTGATAGAATTCTATCAGCCAATCGGAATCTAAGGGATGCCATCTTGGATGACGTCATTTAAAGAGATATTCATTATTAAGAAGCCGTCGTTTGAAGAGGTTGCTCCGCGTCGGATGTCTTGAAGATGGAGCCGCTCCGGAAGAATGAAGATACAAGATGCTATCTGGATGAAGACATCTGCCCGTCTGGAGGACCACTTCTGCCCGTGTGGAGGACCACTTCTGCTGGCTTCGTTGAGGACATCTTGCCATTTGGATGAAGACTTCTCCCGGTAAGTCAAACTTCGGAGGTTAGTGTTAGGATTTTTTTTAATGGTGTATTGGGTGGGTTTATTTTTTAGGTTAGGGATTTGGGTCTGCAAAAGAGCTAAATGTCCTTTTAAGGGCAATGCCCATCCAAATGCCCTTTTCAGGGAAATGGGGAGTTTAGGTTTTTTTAGTTAGGCTTTTATTTGGGGGGTTGGTCATGTGGGTGGAGGGTTTTAATGTTGGGGGGGTTGTTTGTATTTTTTCTTACAGGTTAAAGAGCTGATTACTTTGGGACAATGCCCCGCAAAAGGCCCTTTTAAGGGCTATTGATAGTTTAGTTTAGGCTAGGGTTTTTTTTATTTTGGGGGGGGGGCTTTTTTATTTTGATAGGGCTATTAGATTAGGTGTAACTAGTTTAAAGATCTGTAATTTGTTTTTTTATTTTCTGTAATTTAGTGTTTGTTTTTGCGATTTAACTAATTTAATTTAACTGTATTTAATTTAGTTAATTTATTTAATTGTATTTAATGTAGTTAATTTATTTAATTGTAGTGTAGTGTTAGGTGTTATTATAACTTAGGTTAGGTTTTATTTTAAAGGTAAATTTGTATTTATTTTAGCTAGGTAGTTATTAAATAGTTAATAACTATTTAATAACTATTCTACCTAGTTAAAATAAATACAAACTTGCCTGTAAAATAAAAATAAACCCTAAACTAGCTACAATGTAACTATTAGTTATATTGTAGCTAGCTAAGGGTTTATTTTATAGATAAGTTTTTACTTTTAAATAGGAATAATAGGGGGTGTTAGGGTTAGGGTTAGACTTAGGTTTAGGGGTTAATACATTTAATATAGTGGCGGCGACATTGGGGGTGGCAGATTAGGGGTTAATAAATGTAGGTAGGTTGCGGCGATGTTAGGGGCAGCAGATTAGGGGTTAATAAATATAATGTAGGTGGCGGTGATGTTGGAGGCAGCAGATCAGGGGTTAATAAGTATAATGTAGGTGGCGACGGTGTCCGGAGCGGCAGATTAAGGGTTAATAAGTATAATGTAGGTGTCGGCGATGTCAGGAGGCGGCCCATTATGAGTTAGTAAGTGTAAGATTAGGGGTGTTTAGACTCGGGGTTCATGTTAGGGTGTTAGGTGTAAACATAAAATGTGTTTCCCCATAGGAATCAATGGGGCTGCGTTACTGAGTTTTACGCTGCTTTTTTGCAGGTGTTAGACTTTTTCTCAGCTGGCTCTCCCCATTGATGTCTATGGGGAAATTGTGCACGAGCACGTACGACCAGCTCACCGCTGACTTAAGCAGCGCTGGTATTGGAGTGTGGTATGGAGCAAAATTTTGTTCTACGCACACTTCTTGCCTTTTAACGCTGGGTTTAGAAAAACCCATATTACCAGCGCTGCAGGTAAGTGAGCGGTGAGAAAAATCTGCTCATTAGCACCGCATAGCTCCTAACGCAAAACTCGTAATCTGGCCGTTAGTTTCCATTAAGTCACAAGTCTATGCTCAAGTTTAAGGGACACTAAACCCATTTTTTTTTCTTAAATGGTTCAGACAGAGCCGCAATTTAAAGCAACTTTCTGATTTACTCCTATTATGAATCTCTTGCTATCTTTATTTAAAAAGCAGGAATGCAAAACTTAAAAGCCAGCCCATTTTAGGTTCAGCACCCTGGATAGCGCTTTCTTATTGGTGGCTACATTTAGCAAATCAATAAGCAAACATAACCCCGGTTCTGAACCAAAAATGGGTTGTCTTCTAAGATTTACATTCCTGCTTTTTAAATAAAAATAGCTATCGAATGAAGATAAAATTGATAATAGGAGTAAATTTGAAAGTTGCTTAAAATTGCATGCGCTATCTGAATCATGAAAGAAAAAAATTGGGTTTAGTGCCCATTTGAATGCTTGCAACATTATCTACAATTCCATAGAAAACCTGAAGCAAGTACTGGAATCAATAATATTTCATACATGTTCACTTTAGATGTTTTAGCATTTCCAGGTCCCATCTTTTTAAACCAGGCAGTGCCCTGCAATGACATGTTTTCCACATACATTTTAGCCTCTATTCTTTCTTATTACATTCTAATCCGATTGTTAATAGAATAACTGTTAGACAATAACCTACATCCCTATGGGATTTTATTGCATCTACACTAATATTTGGATGCATGTGTCAGAAATGATCCACAAAGGCCAGAGAATTATTACCGAAACAGATGCTGGAGCTAACACAATTTTTTTTAATAACCGTAAAGTGTTTAATGAGGGAAAGAGAAAGGTCCTCTACTCTCCCAGGGAAGGAAAAGGACATGTTAGGGATTCTTTGTCTTGGAATTTAATTACAGACCTGTATACAGATACAGCAGATGTAAGTGTTCTCCTGGGTAGATTTAATTAAAGATACTGCTTAGCTTTATCTGGCAAGGCATTTAGATGGCCTGCCAGGAATAACGCATATAATCCAGATGGTCCTATAAACAGCATTATTGTCATTTAATGTATCAGTTTTTTATACAAACCCAAAGACATGCAGGCTCTGAATTTACTCATAGAAATAAATAACTTTTTGAGGTTTTATTTAAGTCAAACTATAGTACTTTTTCTAGCACAGTATCTTATCTCAAACATCAATGGTTTGAACAATTAAATATTAGAAGAAGAAGATATGTGTGAAAGCACCCAGCTGATGCCTCAAACTGTAGGTGGAATATCAAACCGTTTGTTATATATGTATCATGTCATTTTGTGATGAAAACATTCTGTTATTTTATATATTATGTCCATGATGTATGCAATCAAAGACAATGCTAATATAGCATATTGATAATAAAAACCTAGGGTTAACATTTCCATGAACAAATTAACATTATATTCAACTGTTAAACAAAAAAAAATATATGAATGCAATACTGCAATAATAAAATGCTCTAACACAACAAGACAGCTGTGTCACTCACTCAGGGTCTAAACCGTGGACTCAGGCAAAAGTGATAGAGTGATTTCAAAGGAGTGATATTATCACAACAATCGATTCTAAACAGTTCACCAAAACGCTGCAATAAGCTTCTGTAGCCTGTTTATAAGGATGTCTGTTTATTATCCATATATTGATGTATGAACACCCTATTTTTTCCTATCTTTTAAAAGATGTTTTTTATTTTAGTGATAACACAGAAATATGAAGTCAGAAGGGGCTGTGTTCTCACTTGTTGAAGAGTATTATAAATGTACATTTATAATACTTATTAACCCTTTACCTGCTGAGCAATTTCCACCCATGTGCTAAGCTGTTTTGTTATATGCAGGTTTCTCACTGTAAAACGGCCTACTGTAGTATGAGCAACATCTATTATAAATTAAAGAACCAACAGATTCAAACTATACCATTATTTTTTGTATATATCATGACGTAAAAAATCTACATAAAAATGTGAAAATATGTATAGATTTTTTTAAAATTTTAATAAACAAGTATGGGCCAGATTATGAGTGGCGCGGTAACTCTTGCGCAAAGCGATAAGGGATATATTGTGGCTCTTTGCACTCATTGGATATACTGCACGTATTACGAGTTGAAAGTAAACGTGTTCGCTTCAGCGCAATGGAATTTAACACGCATCAGGTCAGCGCTACTTCAGAGCTCTGGTTAACTGTTATGAGAGAAAGAAAAGTTGCAGAAAACACATCAAAAGTACAGTTACACTCATAATAACACTGGCTGTTAAAAACATTTTTTTAAAAATATTACATTAAAAAGTTATAAAGATTCAAATATATGAGGTCTATGCATGCAAAGGACTTTAACATAGAGATACATAAATACACATGTCTAAATATTTATATGAATGTATTTATATATACGGTATACAGTGGGGCAAAAAAGTATTTAGTCAGCCACCAATTTTCATCATAGGTATACCTCAACTATGAGAGACAAAATGTGTAAACAAATCCAGACAATCACATTGTCTGATTTGGAAATAATTTATTTGCAAATTATGGTGGAAAATAAGTATTTGGTCAATATCAAAAGTTCATCTCAATACTTTGTTATATATCCTTTGTTGGCAATGACAGAGGTCAAACGTTTTCTGTAAGTCTTCACAAGGTTGTCACACACTGTTGCTGGTATATTGGCCCATTCCTGCATGCAAATCTCCTCTAGAGCAGTGATGTTTTGGGGCTGTCACTGGGCAACATGGACTTTCAACTCCCTCCAAAGGTTTTCTATGGGGTTGAGATCTGGAGACTGGCTAGGCCACTCCAGGACCTTGAAATGCTTCTTACGAAGCCACTACTTTGTTGCCCGGGCGGTGTGTTTGGGATCATTGTCATGCTGAAAGACCCAGCCACGTTTCATCTTCAATGCCCTTGCTGATGGAAGGAGGTTTGCACTCAAAATCTCACGATACATGGCCCCATTCATTCTTTCATGTACACGGACCAGTCGTCCTGTTCCCTTTGCAGAGAAACAGCCCTGAAGCATGATGTTGCCACCCCCATAATTCACAGTAGGTTGTGTTCTTTGGTTGCAACTCAGCATTCTCTCTCCTCCAAACACAACGAGTTGTTTTTCTACCAAACAGTTCTACTTTGGTTTCATCTGACCAATCCACTTCTGGATCATCCAAATGCTCTCTAGCATACTTCAGACAGGCCCGGACATGTACTGGCTTAAGCAGGAGGACACGTCTGGCACTGCAGGATCTGAGTCCCTGGCGGCGTAGTGTTTTACTGATGGTAGCCTTTGTTATGTTGGTCCCAGCTCTCTGCAGGTCATTCACTAGGTCCCCCCATGTGGTTCTGGGATGTTTGCTCACCGTTCTTGTGATCATTTTGACCCCACGGGGTGAGATCTTGCGTGGAGCCCCAGATCAAGGGAGATTATCAGTGGTCTTGTATGTCTTGCATTTTCTAATTATTGCTCCCACATCTCTTCACACCAAACTGCTTGCCTATTGCAGATGCAGTCTTCCCAGCCTGGTGCAGGTCTACAATTTTGTTTCTGGTGTCCTTCGACAGCTCTTTGGTCTTCACCATAGTGGAGTTTGGAGTGTGACTGTTTGAGGTTGTGGACAGGTGTCTTTTATACTGATAACAAGTTCAGACAGGTGCCATTAATACAGGTAATGAGTGGAGGACAGAGGTGCCTCTTAAAGAAGAAGATACAGGTCTGTGAGAGCCAGAAATCTTGCTTGTTTGTAGGTAACCAAAAACTTATTTTCTACCATAATATGCAAATAAATTCTTTCCAAATCAGACAATGTGATTGTCTGGATTTGTTTCCACATTTTGTCTCACATAGTTGAGGTATACCTATGATGAAAATGACATGCCTCTCTCATCTTCTTAAGTGGGAGAACTTGCACAATTGGTGGCTGACTAAATACTTTTTTGCCCCACTGTATATATATATATAGATATATATATATATAGATATATATATATGTATGTATATATATAGTAACAAAAAAGGTTTCCCACCAGCTCAAAACCCAATCTAATAGATATATTAGCAAAACCCAGGAAGACTATATCATATTTATGTATCCTGAAGTACCCAGGGGCATAAAAATAATTAAATCTAATTGAAAGAAAAAAAGATTAAAGAAAAATCAAAACAGTATGCCCTAGCTAGCACTATCCCATTAAAAAGTCCAAATATAATGATTATTGGTCTCACGATGGGAAAGTGTCCAGGCACAAAAAAGGAAATTACACCAACCATTACACCCTTACAAAATACTAACACTAACCCCCGAAGATTCACTTACCGGGAGAAGTCTTCATCCAAGTGGCAAGAGGTCCTCAACAAAGCCGGCAGAAGTGGTCCTCCAGACAGACAGAAGTGGTCCTCCAGACGGGCAGAAGTCTTCATCCTTCCGACGCTGATCGGCTCCATCTTCAAGACATCCGGCGTGAAGCATCCTCTTCAAATGACGTCTTCT